>NW_019229751.1:110833-174899 GCF_002742605.1 Olea europaea var. sylvestris
ACTTTTCATTGGCTCCATTCCTATCGAATTAGACTAGCAATTCGCCAAAAACGAACAAGCCCGAAGTTATCGTGAAATCAAAAACCACTTTTCATTGGGTCGATTCCAATCGAATTAGACTAGCAATTCGCCAAAAATAAACAAGTCCGTAGTTATCATGAAATCAAGAGCCACCTTTCATTGGCTCGATTCCGATCGAATTAGACTATCAATTCGCCAAAAATGAACAAACCCGAAGTTATCATGAAATCAAAATCCACTTTTCATCGGCTCGATTCCGATCGAATTCGACTAGCAGTTCAACAAAAATGAAAAAACCCAAAGTTACCATGAAATCAAAAATCACATTTCATTGGCTCCATTCCTATCGAATTAGACTAGCAATTCGCCAAAAACGAACAAGCCCGAAGTTATCGTGAAATCAAAAACCACTTTTCACTTGGTCGATTCCAATCGAAATAGACTAGCAATTCGCCAAAAATAAACAAGTCCGAAGTTATCATGAAATCAAGAGCCACCTTTCATTGGCTCGATTCCGATCGAATTCGACTAGCAATTCGCCAAAAATGAACAAAGTCGAAGTTATCATGAAATCGAAAACCACTTTTCATTGGCTCGATTCCGATCGAATTAGACTAGTAATTCGTCAAAAATGAACAAACTCCAATTTATCATGAAATCAAAAACCACTTTTCATTGGCTCGATTCCGATCGAATTAGACTAGCAATTTGTCGAAAACGAATAAACTAAAAGTTATAATGAAATCAAAAAACCACTTTTCAATGGCGCGATTCCAATTGAGTTGGACTAGCAATTCGCTAAAAATGAACAAACCCGAAGTAATCATGAAATCAAAATCCACTTTTCATTGGCTGGATTCCGATCGAATTCGATTAGCAGTTCAACAAAAATGAAAAAACCCGAAGTTACCATGAAATCAAAAACCACTTTTCATTGGCTCCAGTCCTATCGAATTAGACTAGCAATTCGCCAAAAAACAAACAAGCCCGAAGTTATTGTGAAATCAAAAACCACTTTTCATTGGGTCGATTCCAATCGAATTTGACCAGCAATTCACTAAAAACAAACAAGCTTGAAGTTATCATGAAATGAAGGGCCACCTTTCATTGGCTCGATTCCGATCGAATTAGACTAGCAATTCGCTAAAAATGAACAAACCCGAAGTTATCATGAAATCGAAAACCACTTTTCATTGGCTCGATTCCAATCGAATTAGACTAGCAATTCGCTTGGGTCGATTCCAATCGAATTTGACCAGCAATTCCCTAAAAACAAACAAGCTTGAAGTTATCATGAAATGAAGGGCCACCTTTCATTGGCTCGATTCTGATCGAATTAGACTAGCAATTCGCTAAAAATGAACAAACCCGAAGTTATCATGAAATCGAAAACCACTTTTCATTGGCTCGATTCCAATCGAATTAGACTAGCAATTCGCCAAAGACGAAAAAACCAAAAGTTATCTTGAAATCAAAAACCACTTTTCATTTACTTAAGTCTGATCAAATTAGACTAGCAATTCGCCAAAAACGAACAAAGCTGAAGTTTTCAAGAAATCAAAATCCACTTTTCGTTGGCTTAATTCCACTTGAATTGGACTAGTAATTTGCCAAAAACGAACAAACTCGAAGTTATCGTGAAATTAAAAACCGCTTTTCATTGGCTCGATTCCTCTCGAATTAGACTAGCAATTTGCTAAAAAGGAACAAACCTGAAGTTATCATGAAATCAAAAACCACTTTTCATTGGCTCGAGTCCAACCGAATTAGACGAGAAATTCGCCAAAAACGAACAAACCCAAAGTTATCTTGAAATCGAAAACAACTTTCCATTGGCTCGATTCCTCTCAAATTAGGCTAGCAATTCCCAAAAATGAACAAACAGGAAGTTATCATGAAATCAAAACCACTTTTCATTGGCTCGATTCCAATCGAATTAGACTAGCAATTAGCCAAAAATGAACAAATCCGAAGTTATCATGAAATCAAAAACCCTTTTCATTCGCTTGATTCCGATCGAATTAGACTAGTGATTCGCTAAAAATGAACAAACCTAAAGTTTTCATGAAATCAAAATCCACTTTTCATTGGCGCGATTCCAATTGAGTTAGACTAGCAGTTCGCCAAAAATGAACAAACCCGTAGTTATCATAAAATCAAAGTCCACTTTTCATTAGCTCGATTCCAATCTAGTTAGACTTGCAATTCGCCAAAAAGAACAAACCCGAAGTTATCATGAAATCAAGAACCCCTTTTCGTTGGCTCGATTCCTCTCGAACTAGACTAGAAATTTGCCAAAAACGAACAAACCTGAAGTTATCATTAAATCAAAAACCACTTTTCATTGGCTCGATTCCAACCGAATTAGAAGAGAAATTCGCCAAAAACGAACAACCTCGAAGTTATCATGAAATCGAAAACAACTTTCCTTTGGCTCGATTCCTCTCGAATTGGACTAGCAATTCCCAAAAATGAACAAACAGGAAGTTATCATGAAATGAAAAACCACTTTTCATTGGCTCGATTCCGATTGAATTAGACTAGCAATTCGCCAAAAATGAACAAACCCGAAATTATCAAGAAATAGAAAACCACTTTTCATTGGCTCGATTTCGATCAAATTAGACTAGTAATTCACCAAAAACGAACAAACTCCAAGTTATCATAAAATCAAAAACTACTTTTCATTGGGCCGATTTCGATCGAATTAGACTAGCAATTCGCCAAAAAGGAATAAACCCGAAGTTATCGTGAAATCAAAACCCACTTTTCAATGGCGAGATTCCAATTGAGTTGGACTTGCAATTTGCTAAAAATGAACAAACCCGAAGTTATCATGAAATCAAAAGCCACATTTCATTGGCTCCATTCCAATCGAATTAGACTCGCAATTAACCAAAAATGAACAAACACGAAGTTATCCTGAAATCAAAAACCAATTTTCATTGGCTCGATTCCGATCGAATTAGACTAGCAATTAGCCAAAAATGAATAAACTCGAAGTTATCATGAAATCAAAAACCACTTGTCAACGGCGCGATTCGAATCAAGTTGGACTAGCAATTCGCTAAAAACGAACAAACCCGAAGTTATCATGAAATCAAAAACTACTTTTCATTGGCTCCATTCCAATCGAATTAGACTAGCAATTCGCCAAAAACGAACAAGTTCGAAGTTATCGTGAAATCAAAAGCCACTTTTCATTGGTTCGATTCCTCTCGAATTAGACTAGCAATTCGCCAAAAACGAACTAACCCGAAGTTATCATGAGATAAAAAAACACTTTTCATTGGCTCGATTCCGATCGAATTAGACTAGCAATTCCCCAAAAATGAACAAACCCAAAATAATCATGAAATCGAAAATCACTTTTCGTTGGCTCGATTCCGATCGAATTAGACTAGTAATTCGCCAAAAATGAACAAACTCCAACTTATCATGAAATCAAAAACCACTTTTCATTGGCTCGATTTCGATCGAATTAGACTAGCAATTCGCCAAAAATGAATAAACCCGAAGTTATCATGAAATCAAAAAATCACTTTCAATGGCGCGATTCCAATTGAGTTGGACTAGCGATTCGCTAAAAATGAACAAACCTGAAGTTATCATGAAATCAAAATCCACTTTTCATTGTTTCGATTCCGATTGAATTCGACTAGCAGTTCAACAAAAATGAAGAAACCTGAAATTACCATGAAATCAAAACCTACTTTCATTGGCTCCTTTCCTATCGAATTAGACTACCAATGCGCCAAAACTAAACAAGCCCGAAGTTATCGTGAAATCAAAAATCACTTTTCATTAGCTCGATTTCTCTCGAATTAGACTAGCAATTCGTCAAAAACGAACAAACTCGAAGTTATCATGAAATCAAAAACCACTTTTCATTGGCTCGATTCCGATCGAATTAGACTAGCAATTCGCCAAAAACAAACAAACTCGAAGTTATCTTGAAATCAAAAACCAATTTTCATTGGCTCGATTTCGATCAAATTAGACTGGCAATCCGCCAAAAACGAACAAACTAGAAGTTATCATGAAATCAAAAACCACCTTTCATTGGTTCGATTCCGATCGAATTAGACTTGCAATTCGCCAAAAATGAACAAACCCGAACTTATCATAAATCGAAAATAACTTTTCATTAGCTCGATTCCGGTTGAATTAAACTAGGAATTCGCCAAAAACAAACAAACTCCAAGTTATCATGAAATCAAAAACCACTTTTCATTGGCTCGATTCCGACCAAATTGGACTAGCAATGCGCCAAAACTGAACAAGCCCGAAGTTGTCGTGAAATCAAAAATCACTTTTCATTGGCTCGATTTCTCTCGAATTAGACTAGCATTCGCCAAAAACGAACAAACACGAAGTTTTCATGAAATGAAAAACCACTTTTCCTTGGCTCGATTCCGATCGAATTAGACTAGCAATTCGCCAAAAACAAACAAACCCGAAGCTATCCTAAAATCAAAAACCACTTTCCATTGGCTCGATTTTGATCGAATTAGACTAGCAATTCGCTAAAAACAAACAAACCCGAAGTTATCATGAAATCAAAAACCACCTTCCATTGGCTCAATTCCGATCGAATTAGACTAGCAATTCGTCAAAAATGAACAAACTCGAAGTTATCACGAAATCAAAAAACACTTTCCAAAGGCGCGATTCTAATCGAGTTGGACTAGCAATTCGCTAAAAATGAACAAACCCGAAGTTATCATGAAATCAAAAACCACTATTCATTGGCTCCATTCCAATCGAATTAGACGAGCAACTCGCCAAAAATGAACAAGCCAGAAGTTATCATGAAATCAAAAACCACTTTTCATTGTCTCGATTCCAATCGAATTAGACTAGCAATTCGCCAAAAATGAACAAACTCGAAGTTATCATGAAATCAAAAACCACTTTACAATGGCGCGATTCAGATCGAGCTGGACTAGCAATTCGCTAAAACGAACAAACCTGAAGTTGTCATGAAGTCAAAAACTAATTTTCATTGGCTCCATTCCAATCGAATTAGACTAGCAATTCGCCAAAAACCAACATACCCGAAGTTATCATGAAATCAAAAACCACTTTTCATTCGCTCAATTCCAATCGAGATAGACTAGCAATTCGCCAAAAATTAACAAATCTAAAGTTATCATGAAACCAAAAACCATTTTCAATGGCGCGATTCCAATCGAGTTGGACTAGCAATTCGCTAAAAACGAACAAACCCGAAGTTATCATGAAATCAAAAACTACTTTTCATTGGCTCCATTCCAATCGAATTAGACTAGCAATTCGCTAAAAACGAACAAACCCGAAGTTATCATGAAATCAAAAACTACTTTTCATTGGCTCCATTCCAATCGAATTTGACTAGCAATTCGCCAAAAACAAACAAGCCCGAAGTTATCGTGAAATCAAAAGCCACTTTTCATTGGTTCGATTCCTCTCGAATTAGACTAGCAATTCGCTAAAAACGAACTAACCCGAAGTTATCATGAGATAAAAAAACACTTTTCATTGGCTCGATTCCGATCGAATTAGACTAGCAATTCCCCAAAAATGAACAAACTCGAAATAATCATGAAATCGAAAATCACTTTTCATTGGCTCGATTCCGATCGAATTAGACTAGTAATTCGCCAAAAATGAACAAACTCCAACTTATCATGAAATCAAAAACCACTTTTCATTGGCTCGATTCCGATCGAATTAGACTAGCAATTCGCCAAAAATGAATAAACCCGAAGTTATCATGAAATCAAAAAACCACTTTCAATGGCGCGATTCCCATTGAGTTGGACTAGCGATTCGCGAAAAATGAACAAACCCGAAGTTATCATGAAATCAAAATCCACTTTTCATCGGCTCGATTCCGATCGAATTCGACTAGTCGTTCAACAAAAATGAAAAAACCCGAAGTTACTAAGAAATCAAAAACCACTTTTCATTGGCTCCATTCCTATCGAATTAGACTAGCAATTCGCCAAAAACGAACAAGCCCGAAGTTTTCGTGAAATCAAAAACCACTTTTCTTTGGGTCGATTACAATCGAATTAGACCAGCAATTCGCCAAAAACAAGCAAGCCCGAAGTTATCATGAAATCAAGAACCACCTTTCACTGGCTCGATTCCGATCGAATTAGACTAGCAATTCGCCAAAAATGAACAAACCCGAAGTTATCATGAAATCAAAAACCACTTTTCATTGGCTCGATTCCGATCGAATTAGACTAGTAATTCTCCAAAAATGAACAAACTCCAACTTATCATGAAATCAAAAACCACTTTTCATTGGCTCGATTCCAATCGAATTAGAATAGGAATTCGCCAAAAAGAATAAACCCGAAGTTATCATGAAATCAAAAACCACTTTGCAATGACGCGATTCCATTCTAGTTTGACTAGCAATTCGCCAAAAACGAACAAACCCAAAGTTATCATGAAATCAAAAACCACTTTCATTAGCTCCATTCCAATCGAATTAGACTAGCAATTCGCCAAAAAACGAACATACCCGAAGTTATCATGAAATCAAAAACCACTTTTCATTGGCTCGATTCCAATCGAATTAGACGAGCAATTCGCCAAAAATGAACAAACCCGAAGTTATCATGAAATCAAAAACCACTTTTCATTGGCTCGATTCCAATCGAATTAGACGAGCAATTCGCCAAAAATGAACAAACCCGAAGTTATCAAGAAATCAAAACCACTTTTCAATGGCGCGATTCCAATCGAGTTGGACTAGCAATTCGCTAAAAACGGACAAACCCGAGGTTATCATGAAACAAAAACCACTTTTCATTGGCTCGATTCCAATCGAATTAGACTAGCAATTCGCCAAAATCGAACATACCCGAAGTTATCGTGAAATCAAAAGCCACTTTTCATTAGCTCGATTCCAATCGAATTAGACTAGCAATTCGCCAAAAATGAACAAACCCGAAGTTATCATGCAATCAAAAATCACTTTTCATTGGCTTGATTCCAATCGAATTAGACTAGCAATTCGCCAAAAACGAAAAAACCAAAATTTATCTTGAAATCAAAAACCACTTTTCATTTACTTAAGTCTGATCAAATTAGACCAGCAATTCGCCAAAAACGAACAAAGCTGAAGTTTTCAAGAAATCAAAATCCACTTATTGTTGGCTTAATTCCATTCGAATTGGACTAGTAATTCGCCAAAAACGAACAAACTTGAAGTTATCGTGAAATTAAAAACCGCTTTTCATTGGCTCGATTCCGATCGAATTAGACTAGCAGTTCGCCAAAATTGAACAAACCCGAAGTTATCATGAAATCAAAATCCACTTTTCATTGCTGGATTCCAATCGAATTAGACTAGAAATTTGCCAAAAATGACTAAACTCGAAGTTATCATGAAATCAAAAACCCCTTTTCATTGGCTCGATTCCTCTCGAATTAGACTAGCAATTTGCTAAAAACGAACAAACCTGAAGTTATCATGAAATCAAAAACCACTTTTCATTGGCTCGATTCCAACCGAATTAGACGAGAAATTCGCCAAAAATGAACAAACTCGAAGTTATCATGAAATCGAAAACAACTTTCCATTGGCTCGATTCCTCTCGAATTAGACTAGCAATTCCCAAAAATGAACAAACAGGAAGTTATCATGAAATCAAAAACCACTTTTCATTCGCTCGATTCCAATCGAATTAGACTAGCAATTAGCCAAAAATGAACAAATCCGAAGTTATCATGAAATCAAAAACCACATTTCATTCGCTTGATTCCGATCGAATTAGACTAGCGATTCGCTAAAAATGAACAAACCCAAAGATTTCATGAAATCAAAATCCACTTTTCGTTGGCGCTATTCCAATTGAGTTAGACTAGCAGTTCGCCAAAAATGAACAAACCCGTAGTTATCATAAAATCAAAGTCCACTTTTCATTAGCTCGATTCCAATCTAGTTAGACTTGCAATTCGCCAAAAAAGAACAAACCCGAAGTTATCATGAAATCAAAAACCCCTTTTCGTTGGCTCGATTCCTCTCGAACTAGACTAGAAATTTGCCAAAAACGAACAAACCTGAAGTTATCATTAAATCAAAAACCATTTTTCATTGGCTCGATTCCAATCGAATTAGAAGAGAAATTCGCCAATAACGAACAACCTCGAAGTTATCATGAAATCTAAAACAACTTTCCATTGGCTCGATTCCTCTCGAATTAGACTAGTAATTCCCAAAAATGAACAAACAGGAAGTTATCATGAAATCAAAAACCACTTTTCATTGGCTCGATTCCGATTGAATTAGACTAGCAATTCGCTAAAAATGAACAAACCCGAAATTATCAAGAAATAGAAAACCACTTTTCATTGGCTCGATTCCGATCGAATTAGACTAGTAATTCGCCCAAAACGAACAAACTCCAAGTTATCATGAAATCAAAAACTACTTTTCATTGGCTCGATTCCGATCAAATTAGACTAGCAATTCGCCAAAAAGGAATAAACCCGAAGTTATCATGAAATCAAAAACCACTTTTCACTGGCGAGATTCCAATTGAGTTGGACTTACAATTTGCTAAAAATGAACAAACCCGAAGTTATCATGAAATCAAAAGCCACATTTCATTGGTTCCTTTTCAATCGAATTAGACTAGCAATTCGCCAAAAATGAACAAACATGAAGTTATCCTGAAATCAAAAACCACTTTTCATTGGCTCGAATCCGATCCAATTAGACTAGCAATTAGCTAAAAACGAATAAAGTCGAAGTTATCATGAAATCAAAAATAACTTTTCAATGGCGCGATTCCAATCAAGTTGGACTAGCAATTCGCAAAAAATGAACAAATCCGAAGTTTTCGCGAAATCAAAAGCAACTTTTCATTGGCTCAATTCCAATCGAATTAGAATAGCAATGCGCCAAAACTGAACTAGCCCGAAGTTATTGTGAAATCAAAAATCACTCTTCATTGCCTCGATTTCTCTCGAATTAGACTAGCAATTCGCCAAAAACGAACAAACTCGAAGTTTTCATGAAATCAAAAACCACTTTTCAATGGCACAATTCCAATCGAGTTGGACTAGCAATTCGCAAAAAATGAACAAATCCGAAGTTTTCATGAAATCAAAAGCAACTTTTCATTGGCTCCATTCCAATCGAATTAGACTAGCAATGCGCCAAAACTAAACAAGCCCGAAGTTATCGTGAAATCAAAAATCACTTTTCATTAGCTCGATTTCTCTCGAATTAGACTAGCAATTCGCCAAAAATGAACAAACTCGAAGTTTTCATGAAATCAAAAACCACTTTTCATTGGCTCGATTCCGATCGAATTAGACTAGCAATCCGCCAAAAACAAACAAACCCGAAGTTATCTTGAAATCAAAAACCACTTTTCATTGGCTCGATTTCAATCGAATTGAACTAGCAATCCGCCAAAAACGAACAAACTAGAAGCTATCATGAAATCAAAAACCACCGTTCATTGGCTCGATTCCGATCGAATTCGAATTGCAATTCGCCAAAAACGAACAAACCCAAAGTTATCATAAATCGAAAACAACTTTTCATTGGCTCGATTTCGGTTGAATTAGACTAGGAATTCGCCAAAAATGAACAAACTCCAAGTTATCATGAAATCAAAAACCACTTTTCATTGGCTCGATTTCGATTGAATTAGACTAGCAATGCGCCAAAACGGAACAAGCCCGAAGTTATCGTGAAATCAAAAATCACTTTTCATTGGCTCGATTTCTCTTGAATTAGACTAGCAATTCACCAAAAACGAACAAACACGAAGTTTTCATGAAATGAAAAACCACTTTTCCTTGGCTCGATTCCGATCAAATTAGACTAGCAATTCGCCAAAAACAAACAAACCCGAAGTTATCCTGAAATCAAAAACCACTTTTCATTGGCTCGCTTTCGATCGAATTAGACTAGCAATTCGCCAAAAATGAACAAACCCGAAGTTATCATGAAATTAAAAACCACTTTTCATTGGCTCGATTCCGATCGAATTAGATTAGCAATTCGCCAAAAATGAACAAACTCGAAGTTATCATGAAATCAAAAGAAAATTTCCAAAGGCGCGATTCCAATCGAATTAGACTAGCAATTCGCCAAAAACGAACAAGCCCGAAGTTATCATGAAATAAAAAACCACTTTTCATTGGCTCGATTCCAATCGAATTAGACTAGCAATTCGCCAAAAAAACAAACTCGAACTTATCATGAAATCAAAAACCACTTTACAGTGGCGCGATTCCAATCGAGCTGGACTAGCAATTCGCTAAAACGAACAAACCTAAAGTTGTCATGAAGTCAAAAACTAATTTTCATTGGCTCCATTCCAATCGAATTAGACTAGCAATTCGCCAAAAACCAACATACCCGAAGTTATCATAAAATCAAAAACCACTTTTCATTGGATCGATTCCAATCGAGATAGACTAGCAATTCGCCCAAAATTAACAAATCTGAAGTTATCGTGTAATCAAAAACCACTTTTCAATGGCGCGATTCCAATCGAGTTGGACTAGCAATTCGCTAAAAACGAACAAACCGGGCAAACTCGAAGTTTTCATGAAATCAAAAGTCACTTTTCATTAGCTCCATTCCAATCGAATTAGACTAGCAATTCGCCAAAAACGAACAAGCCCGAAGTTCTCGGGAAATCAAAAGCCACTTTTCATTGGTTTGATTCCTCTCGAATTAGACTAGCAATTCACCAAAAACGAACAAACCCAAAGTTATCATGAGATAAAAAAACACTTTTCATTGGCTCGATTCCGATCGAATTAGACTAGCAATTCGCCAAAAATGAACAAACCCGAAGTTATCATGAAATCGACAACCACTTTTCATTGGCTCGATTCCGATCGAATTAGAATAGTAATTCGCCAAAAATGAACAAACTCCAACTTATCATGAAATCAAAAACCACTTTTCATTGGCTCGATTCCGATCGAATTAGAATAGCAATTCGCCAAAAATGAATAAACCCGAAGTTATCATGAAATCAAAAAACCACTTTTCAATAGCGCGATTCCAATTGTGCTGGACTAGCAATTCGCTAAAATGGAACAAACCCGAAGTTATCATGAAATCAAAATCCACTTTTCATTGGCTCGATTCCGATCGAATTCGACTAGCAGTTCAACGAAAATGAAAAAACCCGAAGTTACCATGAAATGAAAAACCACTTTTCATTGGGTCGATTCCAATCGAATTAGACCAGCAATTCGCCAAAAACAAATAGGCCCGAAGTTATCATGAAATCAAGAGCCACCTTTCATTGGCTCGATTCCGATCGAATTAGACTAGCAATTCGCCAAAAATGAACAAACCCGAAGTTATCATGAAATAAAAAGCCACTTTTCATTGGCTCCATTCCAATCGAATTAGACTAGCAATTCGCCAAAAATGAATAAACCCGAAGTTATCATGAAATCAAAAACCACTTTTCATTGGCTCGATTCCAATCGAGATAGACTAGCAATTCGCCAAAAATAAACAAATCTGAAGTTATCATGAAATCAAAAACCACTTTTCATTGGCTCGATTCCAATCGAGATAGACTAGCAATTCGCCAAAAATAAACAAATCTGAAGTTATCATGAAATCAAAAACCACTTTTTATTGGCTCGATTCCGATCGAATTAGACTAGCAATTCGCCAAAAATGAACATACCCGAAGTTATCATGAAATCAAAAACCACTTTTCAATTGCGCGATTCCAATTGAGTTGGACTAGCAATTCGCCAAAAATGAACAAACCCGAAGTTATAATGAAATCGAAAACTACTTTTCATTGGCTCGATTCCGATCGAATTAGACTAGTAATTTGCCAAAAACGAACAAACTCCAAGTTATCATGAAATCAAAAGCCAGTTTTTATTTGCTCGATTTCGATCGAATTAGACTAGCAATTCGTCAAAAATGAATAAACCTGAGGTTATCATGAAATCAAAGACCACTTTTCAATGGCGCGATTTCAATCAAGCTGAACTAGCAATTCGCTAAAAATGAACAAATCCGAAGTTATCATGAAATAAAAAGCCACTTTTCATTGGCTCCATCCCAATCAAATTAGACTAGCAATTCGTTGAAAATGAACAAACTCGAAGTTATCATGAAATCAAAAAACACTTTTCAAAGGCGGGACTCCAATCGAGTTGGACTAGCAATTCGCTAAAAATGAACAAACTCGACGTTATAACGAAATCAAAAACCATTATTCATTGGCTCCATTTCGATCGAATTAGACTATAAATTCGTCAAAAATGAACAAACTCCAAGTTATCATGAAATCAAAAACCACTTTTTATTGGCTCGATTCCGATCGAATTAGACTAGCAATTCGCCAAAAATGAATAAACCCGAAGTTATCATGAAATCAAAAACCACTTTTCAATGGCCCGATTCCAATCGAATTGAACTAGCAATTCACTAAAAATGAAGAAACCCGAAGTTATCATGAAATAAAAAGCCACTTTTCATTGGCTCCATTCCAATCGAATTAGACTAGCAATTCGTCAAAAATGAACAAACTCAAATCTATCATGAAATCAAAAAACACTTTCCAAAGGCGCGATTTCAATTGAGTTGGACTAGCAATTCGCTAAAAATAAACAAACCTGGCGTTATCATGAAATCAAAAACCACTATTCATTGGCTCCATTCCAATCGAATTAGACTAGCAATTCGACAAAAATGAAAAAACTCGAAGTTATCATGAAATCAAAAACCACTTTTCAATGGCGCGATTCAAATCGAGTTGAACAAGCAATTCGTTAAAAATGAGCATATCCAAAGTTATCATGAAATCAAAAGTCACTTTTCATTGGCTCTATTCCAATCGAATTAGACTAGCAATTTGCCAAAAATGAACATACCCGAAGTTATCATGAAATCAAAAACCACTTTTCATTGGCTTGATTCCAATCGAATTTGACTAGCAATTCGCCAAAAATGAACAAACCCGAAGTTATCATGAAATCAAAAACCACTTTTCAATGGCGTGATTCCAATCGAGTTGGACTAGCAATTCGCTAAAAATGAATAAACTCGAAGTTATCATGAAATCAAAAACCACTTTTCATTTGCTCCATTCCCATTGAATTAGACTAGCAATTCACCAAAAATGAACAAGCCCGAAGTTACCGTGAAATCAAAAACCACTTTTCATTGGTTCGATTCCTCTCGAATTAGACTAGCAATTCGCCAAAAACGAACAAACCCGAAGTTATCATGAAATAAAAAACCACTTTTCATTGGCTCGATTTCGATCGAATTAGACTAGCAATTCACCAAAAATGAACAAACCCGAAATTATCTTGAAATCCAAAACCACTTTTCATTGGCTCGATTCCGATCGAATTAGACTAGTAATTCGCCAAAAATGAACAAACTCCAAGTTATCATGAAATCAAAAACCAGTTTTCATTGGCTCGATTACGATCGAATTAGACTAGCAATGCACCAAAACTGAACAAGCCCGAAGTTCTCGTGAAATCAATAATCCCTTTTCATGGCTTGATTTTTCTCGAATTAGACTAGCAATACGCCAAAAATGAACAAATTCGAAGTTCTCATGAAATCAAAAACCACTTTTCAATGGCTCGATTCCGATCGAATTAGACTAGCAATTCACCAAAAAAAACAAACCCGAAGTTATCCTGAAATCAAAAACCACTTTTCATTTGCTCGATTTTGATCAAATTAGACTTGCAATTCGCTAAAAACGAACAAACCCGAAGTTATCATGAAATCAAAAATCACCATTCATTGGCTCGATTCCGATCGAATTAGACTTGCAATTCGCCAAAAATGAACAAACCCGAAGTTATCATAAATCGAAAACAACTTTTCATTGGCTCGATTCCTATTAAATTAGACTAGGAATTCGCCAAAAATGAACAAATTCCAAGTTATCATGAAATCAAAAACCACTTTTCATTGGCTCGATTCGATCGAATTAGACTTGCAACGCGCCAAAACTGAACAAGCCCGAAGTTATCGTGAAATCAAAAATCGCTTTTCATTGGCTGGATTCCGATCGAATTAGACTAGCAATTCGTAAAAAATGAACAAACTCGAAGTTATCATGAAATCAAAAAACAATTTCCAAAGGCGCGATTCCAATCGAGTTGGACTAGCAATTCGCTAAAAATGGACAAACCCAAAGTCATCATAAAATCAAAAATCACTATGCATTGGCTCCTTTCCAATCGAATTACACTAGCAATTCGCCAAAAATGAACAAGCCTGAAGTTGTCATGAAATCAAAAACTAATTTTCATTGGCACCATTCCAATTGAATTAGACTAGCAATTCGCCAAAAACCAACGTACCCGAAGTTATCATGAAATCAAAAACCACTTTTCATTGGTACGATTCCAATCGAGATAGACAAGCGATTCGCCAATAATTAACAAATCTGAAGTTATCATGAAATCAAAAACCACTTTTCAATGGCGCGATTCCAATCGAGTTGGACTAGCAATTTGCTAAAAACGAACAAACCCGAAGTTAACATGAAATCAAAAGCCACATTTCAATGGCTCCATTCCAATCGAATTAGACCAGCAATTCGCCAAAAACAAACAAGCCCGAAGTTATCGTGAAATCAAAACCACTTTTCATTGGATTGATTCCTCTCGAATTAGACTAGCAATTCGCCAAAAACGAACAAATCCGAAGTTATCATGAAATAAAAAACACTTTTCATTGGCTCAATTCCGATCGAATTAGACTAGCAATTCGCCAAAAATGAACAAACCCGAAATAATCGTGAAATCGAAAACCACTTTTCATTGGCTCGATTTCGATCGAATTAGACTTGTAATTCGCCAAAAATGAACAAACTCCAACTTATCATGAAATCAAAATCCCCTTTTCATTGGCTCGATTCCGATCGAATTAGACTAGCAATTCGCCAAAAATGAACAAACCCGAAATAATCGTGAAATCGAAAACCACTTTTCATTGGCTCGATTTCGATCGAATTAGACTTGTAATTCGCCAAAAATGAACAAACTCCAACTTATCATGAAATCAAAAACCCCTTTTCATTGGCTCGATTCCGATCGAATTAGACTCGCAGTTCGCCAAAAACGAATAAACCCGAAGTTATCATGAAATCAAAAAACCACTTTTCAATAGCGCGATTCCAATGGAGTTGGACTAGCAATTCGCTAAAAATGAACAAACCCGAAGTTATCATGAAATCAAAATCCACTTTTCATTGGCTCGATTCCGTTCGAATTCGACTAGCAGTTCGACAAAAATGAAAAAAACCGAAGTTACCATGAAATGAAAAACTACTTTTCATTGGGTCGATTCCAATCGAATTAGACCAGCAATTCGCCAAAAACAAACAAGCCCAAAGTTATCATGAAATCAAGAGCCACCTTTCATTGGCTCGATTCCGATCGAATTAGACTAGTAATTCGCCAAAAATGAACAAACTCTAACTTATCATGAAATCAAAAACCCCTTTTCATTGGCTCGATTTCGATCGAATCAGACTTGCAATTCGCTAAAAACGTATAAACCCGAAGTTATCATGAAATCAAAAAACCACTTTTCATTGCCGCGATTCCAATTAAGTTGGACTAGCAATTCGCTAAAAATGAACAAACCCGAAGTTATCATGAAATCAAAATCCACTTTAAATTGGCTCGATTCCGTTCGAATTCGACTAGCAGTTCGACAAAAATGAAAAACCCGAAGTTACCATGAAATGAAAAACCACTTTTCATTAGGTCGATTCCAATCGAATTAGACCAGCAATTCGCCAAAAACAAACAAGCTCGAAGTTATCATGAAATCAAGAGCCACCTTTCATTGGCTCGATTCCGATCGAATTAGAATAGCAATTCGCCAAAAATGAACAAACCCGAAGTTATCATGAAATCGAAAACCACTTTTCACTAGCTCGATTCCAATCGAATTAGACTATTAATTCGCCAAAAACGAACAAACTCCAAGTTATCATGAAATCAAAAACCACTTTTCATTGGCTTGATTCCGATCGAATTACACTGGCAATGCGCCAAAACTGAATAATCCCGAAGTTATCGTGAAATCAAAAACCACTTTTCAATGGTTTGATTCCTCTCGAATTAGACTAGCAATTCGCCAAAAACGAACAAACCCGAAGTTATCATGAAATAAAAACACACTTTTCATTGGCTCGATTCCGATCGAATTAGACTAGCAATTCGCCAAAAATGAACAAACCCGAAATAATCGTGAAATCGAAAACCACTTTTCATTGGCTCGATTTCGATCGAATTAGACTAGTAATTCGTCAAAAATGAACAAACTCCAACTTATCAAGAAATCAAAAACCCCTTTTCATTGGCTCGACTCCGATCGAATTAGACTCGCAATTCGCCAAGAACGAATAAACCCGAAGTTATCATGAAATCAAAAAATCACTTTTCAATGACGCGATTCCAATGGAGTTGGACTAGCAATTCGCTAAAAATGAACAAACCCAAAGTTATCATGAAATCAAAATCCACTTTTCATTGGCTCGATTCCGTTCGACTTCGACTAGCAGTTCGACAAAAATAAAAAAACCCGAAGTTACCATGAAATGAAAAACTACTTTTCATTGGGTCGATTCCAATCGAATTAGACCAGCAATTCGCCAAAAACGAACAAGCCCGAAGTTATCATGAAATCAAGAGCCACCTTTCATTGGCTCGATTCCGATCGAATTAGACTAGCAATTTGCCAAAAATGAACGAAACCGAAGTTATCATGAAATCGAAAACCACTTTTCATTGGCTCGATCCCGATCGAATTAGACTATTAATTTGCCAAAAATGAACGAACCCCATGTTATCATGATATCAAAAACCACTTTTCACTGGCTCGATTCCGATCGAATTAGACTAGCAATGCGCCAAAATTGAACAAGCCCCAAGTTATCGTGAAATCAAAAATCACTTTTCATTGGCTCGATTTATCTCAAATTAGACTAGCAATTCGCGAAAAACGAACAAACTCGAAGTTTTCATGAAATCAAAAACCACTTTTCCTTGGCTTGATTTCGATTGAATTAGACTAGCAATTCGCCAAAAACAAACAAACCCGAAGTTATCCTAAAATCAAAAATTATTTTTCATTGGCTCGATTTCGATCGAATTGGAATAGCAATTCGCCAAAAACGAACAAACCCGAAGTTTATCATGAAATCAAAAACCACCTTTCATTGGCTCGATTCCGATCGAATTAGACTAGTAAATCGTCAAAAATGAACAAACTCGAAGTTATCATGAAATCCAAAAACACTTTCCAAAGGCGCGATTCCAATCGAGTTGGACTAGCAATTCGCTAAAAATGAACAAACCCGAAGTTATCATGAAATTCAAAACCACTATTCATTGGCTCCTTTCCAATCCAATTAGACTAGCAATTCGCCAAAAATGAACAAGCCCGAAGTTATCGTGAAATCAAATACCACTTTTCATTGGCTCGATTCCAATCGAATTAGACTAGCAATTCGCCAAAAAGGAACAAACTCGAAGTTATCTTGAAAACAAAAACCACTTTTCAATAGCGCGATTCCGATCGAGCTGGACTAGCAATTCGCTAAAACGAACAAACCTGAAGTTGTCATGAAATCAAAAACTAATTTTCATTGGCTCCATTCCAATCGAATTAGACTAGCAACTCGCCAAAAACCAACATACCCGAAGTTATCATGAAATCAAAAACCACTTTTCATTGGCTCGATCCCAATCGAGATAGACTAGCAATTCGCCAAAAAATAACAAATCTGAAGTTATCATGAAATCAAAAACCACTTTTCAATGGCGAGATTCCAATCGAGTTGGACTAGCAATTCGCTAAAAACGAAGAAACCCGAAGTTATCATGAAATCAAAAACCACTTTTCATTGGCTCCATTCCAATTGAATTAGACCAGCAATTCGCCAAAAATGAACAAGCCCGAAGTTATGGGGAAATCAAAAACCACTTTTCATTGGCTCGATTCCTCTCGAATTAGACTAGCAATTCGCCAAAAACGAACAAACCCGAAGTTATCATGAAATCAAAACCACATTTCGCTCGCTCGATTCCAATCGAATTAGACTAGCAATTTGCTAAAAATGATCAAACCCGAAGTTATCATGAAATCAAAACCACATTTCGCTCGCTCGATTCCAATCGAATTAGACTAGCAATTTGCTAAAAATGATCAAACCCGAAGTTATCATGAAATCAAAACCACATTTCGCTCGCTCGATTCCAATCGAATTAGACTAGCAATTTGCTAAAAATGATCAAACCCGAAGTTATCATGAAATCAAAACCACATTTCGCTCGCTCGATTCCAATCGAATTAGACTAGCAATTTGCTAAAAATGATCAAACCCGAAGTTATCATGAAATCAAAACCACATTTCGCTCGCTCGATTCCAATCGAATTAGACTAGCAATTTGCTAAAAATGATCAAACCCGAAGTTATCATGAAATCAAAACCACATTTCGCTCGCTCGATTCCAATCGAATTAGACTAGCAATTTGCTAAAAATGATCAAACCCGAAGTTATCATGAAATCAAAAACCACTTTTCATTGGCTCGATTCCTCTCGAATTAGACTAGCAATTCGCCAAAAACGAACAAACCCGAAGTTATCATGAAATAAAAAAACACTTTTCATTGGCTCGATTCCGATTGAATTAGACTAGCAATTCGCCAAAAACGAACAAACCCGAAGTTTTTATGAAATCAAAACCACTTTTCATTGGGTCGATTCCGATCGAATTAGACTTGCAATTCGCCAAAAACGAACAAACCCGAAGTTATCATGAAATCAAAAACCACCTTTCATTGGCTCGATTCCGATCAAATTAGACTAGCAATGCGCCAAAACTGAACAAGCCCGAAGTTATCGTGAAATCAATAATCACTTTTCATTGGCTCGATTTCTCTGAAATTAGACTAGCAATTCGTCAAAAATGAACAAACTCGAAGTTTTCATGAAATCAAAAACCACTTTTCATTGGCTCGATTCCGATTGAATTAGACTAGCAATTCGCCAAGAACAAACAAACCCGAAGTTATCCTGAAATCAAAAACCACTTTTCATTGGCTCGATTTCGATCGAATTAGACTAGCAATTCGCCAAAAATGAACAAACCTAAAGTTATCATGAAATCAAAAACCACCTTTCATTGGCTCGATTCCGATCGAATTAGACTAGCAATTCGTCAAAAATGAACAAACTCGAAGTTATCGTGAAATCAAAAAATACTTTCCAAAGGCGCGATTCCAATCGAGTTGGACTAGCAATTCGCTAAAAATGAACAAACCCGAAGTTATCATGAAATCAAAAATCACTATTCATTGGCTCCATTCCAATCGAATTAGACTAGCAATTCGTCAAAAATGAACAAACTCGAAGCTATCATGAAATCAAAAAACACTTTCCAAAGGCGCGATTCCAATTGAGTAGGACTAGCAATTCGCTAAAAATAAACAAACCCGGCGTTATCATGAAATCAAAAACCACTATTCATTGGCTCCGTTCCAATCGAATTAGACTAGCAATTCGACAAAAATGAAAAAACTCGAAGTTATCATGAAATCAACAACCACTTTTCAATGGCGCGATTCCAATCGAGTTGGACAAGCAATTCGTTAAAAAAGAGCAAACCTGAAGTTATCATGAAATCAAAAGCCACTTTTCATTGGCTTCATTCCAATTGAATTAGACTAGCAATTCGCCAGAAATGAACATGCCCGAAGTTATCATGAAATCAAAAACAACTTTTCATTGGCTCCATTCCAATCGAATTAGACTAGCAATTCAACAAAAATGAACAAGCCCGAAGTTATCGTGAAATCAAAAACCACTTTTCATTGGTTCGATTCCTCTCGAATTAGACTAGCAATTTGCCAAAAATGAACAAACCCGAAATTATCATGAAATCGAAAACCACTTTTCATTGGCTCGATTTCGATCCAATTAGACTAGTAATTCGCCAAAAATGAACAAACTCCAAGTTATCATGAAATCAAAAACCACTATTCAATGGCTCGATTCCGATCGAATTAGACTAGCAATGCGCCAAAACTGAACAAGCCCGAAGTTATCGTGAAATCAAAAATCACTTTTCATTGGCTCGATTTCTCTCGAATTAGACTAGCAATTCGCAAAAAACGAACAAACTCGAAGTTTTCATGAAATCAAAAACCACTTTTCATTGGCCCGATTCCGATCGAATTGGACTAGCAAATCGCTAAAAACAAACAAACCCGAAGTTATCCTGAAATCAAAAACCACTTTTCATTGGCTCGATTTCGATCGAATTAGACTAGAAATTCGCCAAAAACGAACAAACCCGAAGTTATCGTAAAATCAAAAACCACCTTTCATTGTCTCGATTCCGATCGAATTAGACTAGCAATTCGTCAAAAATGAACAAACTCGAAGTTATCATGAAATCAAAAAACACTTTCCAATGGCGCGATTCCAATCGAGTTGTACTAGCAATTCGCTAAAAATGAACAAACCCGAAATTATCGTGAAATCAAAAATCACTATTCATTGGCTCCATTCCAATCGAATTAGACTAGCAATTCGCCAAAAACGAACAAGCCCGAAGTTATCGTGAAATCAAAAATCACCTTTCATTGGCTCGATTCCAATCGAATTAGACTAGCAATTCGCCAAAAATGAACAAACTCGAAGTTATCATGAAATCAAAAACCAAAATTTCAATGGCGCGATTCCAATCGAGTTGGACTAGCAATTCGCTAAAACGAACAAACCTGAAGTTGTCATGAAATCAAAAACTAATTTTCATTGGCTCCATTCCAATCGAATTAGACTAGCAATTCGCCAAAAACCAACATACCTAAAGTTATCATAAAATCAAAAACCACTTTTCATTGGCTCGATTCCAATCAAGATAGACTAGCAATTCGCCAAAAATCAACAAATCTGAAGTTATCATCAAATCAAAAACCACTTTTCAATGCGCGATTCCAATCGAGTTGGACTAGCAATTCGCTAAAAATGAACGAACCCGAAGTTATCATGAAATAAAAATCACTTTTCATTGACCCCATTCCAATCGAATTAGTCTAGCAATTCGCTAAAAACAAACAAGCCCGAAGTTATCGTGAAATCAAAAGTCACTTTTCATTGGTTTGATTCCTCTCGAATTAGACTAGCAATTCGCCAAAAACGAACAAACCCGAAGTTATCATGAAATAAAAAACACTTTTAATTGGCTCGATTCCGATCGAATTAGACTAGTAATTCACCAAAAATGAACAAACCCGAAATAATCATGAAATTGAAAACCACTTTTCATAGGCTCGATTCCGATCGAATTAGACTAGTAATTCGCCAAAAATGAACAAACTCCAACTTATCATGAAATCAAAAACCACTTTTCATTGGCTCAATTCCGATCGAATTAGACTAGTAATTCGCCAAAAATGAACAAACTCCAACTTATCATGAAATCAAAAACCACTTTTCATTGGCTCAATTCCGATCGAATTAGACTAGCAATTCGCTAAAAATGAATAAACCCGAAGTTATCATGAAATCAAAAACCACTTTTTCAGTGGCGCGATTCCAATTGAGTTTGACTAGCAAGTCGCTAAAAACGAACAAACCCGAAGTTATCATGAACTCAAAATCCAATTTTCATTGGCTCGATTCCGATCGAATTCGACTAGCAGTTCGACAAAAATGAAAAAACCCGAAATTACCGGGAAATGAAAAACCACTTTTCATTGGGTCGATTCCAATCGAATTAGACCAGCAACTCGCCAAAAACAAACAAGCCCGAAGTTATCATGAAATCAAGAGCCACCTTTCACTGGCTCGATTCCGATCGAATTAGACTAGCAATTCGCCAAAAACAAACGAACCCGAAGTTATCACGAAATCGAAAACCACTTTTCATTGGCTCGATTCCGATCGAATTAGACTATTAATTCGCCAAAAACGAACAAACTCCAAGTTATCATGAAATCAAAAACCACTTTTCATTGGCTCGATTCTGGTCGAATTAGACTAGCAATTCCCTAAAAATGAATAAACCCGAAGTTAGCATGAAATCAAAATCCACTTTTGAATGGCCCGATTCTAATCGAATTGAACTAGCAATTCGCCAAAAATGAACAAACCCGAAATAATCATGAAATCAAAAACCACTTTTCATGGGCTCGATTCCGATCGAATCAGACTAGTAATTCGCCAAAAATGAACAAACTCCAACTTATCATGAAATCGAAAAACACTTTTCATTGGCTCGATTCCGATCCAATCAGACTAGTAATTCGCCAAAAATGAACAAACTCCAACTTATCATGAAATAAAAAACCACTTTTCATTGGCTCGATTCCAATCGAATTAGACTAGCAATTCGCCAAAAACGAATAAACCCGAAGTTATCATGAAATCAAAAACCACTTTTCAGTGGCGCGATTCCAATTGAGTTGGACTAACAATTCTCTAAAAACGAACAAACCCGAAGTTATCATGAAATCAAAATCCGCTTTTCATTGGCTCGATTCCGATCGAATTCGACTAGCAGTTCGACAAAAATGAAAAAACCCGAAGTTACCATGAAATGAAAAACCACTTTTCATTGGGTCGATTCCAATCGAATTAGACCAGCAACTCGCCAAAAACAAACAAGCCCGAAGTTATCATGAAATCAAGAGCCACCTTTCATTGGCTCGATTCCGATCGAATTAGACTAGCAATTCGCCAAAAACGAACAAACCCGAAGTTATCATGAAATTGAAAACCACTTTTCATTGGCTCGATTCCGATCGAATTAGACTATTAATTCGCCAAAAACGAACAAACTCCAAGTTATCATGAAATCAAAAACCACTTTTCATTGGCTCGATTCTGATCGAATTAGACGAGCAATTCCCTAAAAATGAATAAACCCGAAGTTAGCATGAAATCAAAAACCACTTTTCAATGGCCCGATTCTAATCGAATTGAACTAGCAATTCGCCAAAAAATGAACAAACTCGAAATAATCATGAAATCAAAAACCACTTTTCATTGGCTCGATTCTGATCGAATCTGACTAGTAATTCGCCAAAAATGAACTAACTCCAACTTATCATGAAATCAAAAACCACTTTTCATTGGCTCGATTCCGATCGAATTAGACTAGCAATTCGCCAAAAACGAATAAACCCGAAGTAATCATGAAATCAAAAACCACTTTTCGGTGGCGCGATTCCAATTGAGTTGGACTAGCAATTTGCTAAAAACAAACAAACCCGAAGTTATCATAAAATCAAAATCCACTTTTCATTGGCTCGATTCCGATCGAATTCGACTTGTAGTTCGACAAAAATGAAAAAACCCGAAGTTACCATGAGATGAAAAACCACTTTTCATTGCGTCGATTCCAATCGAATTCGACCAACAATTTGCCAAAAACAAACAAGCCCGAAGTTATCATGAAATCAAGAGCCACCTTTCATTGGCTCGATTTCGATCAAATTAGAATAGCAATTCGCCAAAAATGAACAAACCCGAAGTTATCATGAAATCGAAAACCACTTTTCATTGGCTCCATTCCAATCGAATTAGACTAGCAATTCGTCAAAATGACCAAACTCGAAGCTATCATGAAATCAAAAAACACTTTCCAAAGGCGCGATTCCAATTAAGTTGGACTAGCAATTCGCTAAAAATAAACAAACCCGGCGTTATCATGAAATCAAAAACCACTATTCATTGGCTCCATTC
Source organism: Olea europaea var. sylvestris (assembly GCF_002742605.1). Classification (NCBI taxonomy): domain Eukaryota; kingdom Viridiplantae; phylum Streptophyta; class Magnoliopsida; order Lamiales; family Oleaceae; genus Olea; species Olea europaea. The sequence goes on from NW_019229751.1 coordinate 134,606, forward strand.
CAATCTAATTGGACTAGCAATTCGACAAAAATGAAAAAACTCGAAGTTCTCATGAAATCAAAAACCACTTTTCAATGGCGCGATTCCAATCGAGTTGGACAAGCAATTCGTTAAAAACGAGCAAACCCGAAGTTATCATGAAATCAAAAGATACTTTTCAATGGCTCCATTAAAATCGAATTAGACTAGCAATTCGTCAAAAACGAACAAACCCGAAGTTATCGTGAAATCAAAAACCACTTTTCATTGGTTTGATTCCTCTCGAATTAGACTAGCAATTCACCAAAAATGAACAAACCCGAAGTTATCATGAAATCAAAATTCAATTTTCCTCGGCTCGATTCCGATCGAATTCGACTAGCAGTTTGACAAAAATGAAAAAACCCGAAGTTACCATGAAATGAAAAACCACTTTTCATTGGGTCGATTCCGATCGAATTAGACTAGTAATTCGCCAAAAACGAACAACTCCAACTTATCATGAAATCAAAATCCACTTTTCATTGGCTCGATTCCGATTGAATTAGACTAGCAATTTGCCAAAAACGAATAAACTCGAAGTTATCATGAAATCAAAAACCACTTTTCAATGGCGCGATTCCAATCGAGTTGCACAAGTAATTCGCTAAAAATGAACAAATCCGAAGTTTTCATGAAATCAAAAGCCACTTTTCATTGGCTCCATTCCAATCTAATTAGACTAGCAATTCGTCAAAAATGAACAAACTCGAAGTTATCATGAAATCAAAAAACACTTTCCAAAGGCGCGATTCCAATTGAGTTGGACTAGCAATTCGCTAAAAATGAACAAACCCAGCATTATCATGAAATAAAAAATCACTATTCATTGGCTCCATTCCAATCGAATTAGACTAGCAATTCGTCAAAAACGAACAAGCCCGAACTTATCGTGAAATCGAAAACCACTTTCCACTGGTTCGATTCCTCTCGAATTAGACTAGCAATTCGCCAAAAATGAACAAACCCGAAGTTATCTTGAAATAAAAAACCACTTTTCATTGGCTCGATTCCAATCAAATTAGACTAGCAATGCGCCAAAAATGAACAAACCCGAATTTATCATGAAATCGAAAACCACTTTTCATTGGCACGATTCCGATCGAATTAGACTAGTAATTCGCCAAAAACGAACAAACTCCAACTTATCATGAAATCAAAATCCACTTTTCATTGGCTCAATTTCGATCGAATTAGACTAGCAGTTCGACAAAAATGTAAAAACCCGAAGTTACCATGAAATGAAAAACCACTTTTCATTGGCTCGATTCCAATCGAATTAGACCAGCAATTCGTCAAAAACAAACAAGCCCAATGTTATCATGAAATCAAGAGTCACCTTTCATTGGCTTGATTCTGATCGAATTAGACTAGCAATTCGTCAAAAATGAACAAACTCGAAGTTATCATGAAATAAAAAAACACTTTCCAAAGGCGCGATTCCAATCGAGTTGGACTAGCAATTCGTTAAAAATGAACAAACCTAGCATTATCATGAAATCAAAAACACTATTCATTGGCTCCATTCCAATCGAATTAGACTAGCAATTCGCCAAAAACGAACAAGCCTGAAGTTATTGTGAAATCAAAAACCACTTTTCATTGGCTCGATTCCTCTCGAATTAGACTAGCATTTCGCTAAAAATGAACAAACCCGAAGTTATCCTGAAATTAAAAATCACTTTTCATTGGCTTGATTCCGATCGAATTAGAATAGCATTTCGCCAAAAATGAACAAAATCGAAGTTATCATGAAGTCAGATACCACTTTTCATTGGCTCGATTCCGATTGAATTAGACAAGTAATTCGCGAAAAATGAACAAACTCCAAGTTTTCCTGAAATCAAAAACCACTTTTCATTGTCTCGATTCTGATCGAATTAGACTAGCAATTCGCCAAAAACGAATAAACTCGAAGTTATCATGAAATCAAAAACCACTTTTCAGCGGCGCAATTCCAATCGAGTTAGACTAGCAATTCGCTAAAAACGAACAAACCTGAAGTTGTCATGAAATCAAAAACCAATTTTCATTGGCTCCATTCCAATCGAATTAGACTAGCAATTCGCCAAAAACCAGCATACCCGAAGTTATCGTGAAATCAAAAACCACTTTTCATTGGCTCGATTCCAATCGAGATAGACTAGCAATTCGCCAAAAAGTAACAAATTTGAAGTTATCTTGAAATCAAAAACTACTTTTCAGTGGTGCGATTCCAATTGAGTTCGACTAGCAATTCGCTAAAAATGAACAAACCCGAACTTGTCATGAAATCAAAAACCACTATTCATTAGCTCCATTCCAATCGAATTAGACTAGCAATTCGCCAAAAATGAACAAGCCCGAAGTTATTGTGAAACCAAAAACCACTTTTCATTGGCTCGATTCCTCTCGAATTAGACTAGCAATTCACCAAAAATGAACAAACCCGAAGTTATCCTGAAATTAAAAACCACTTTTCATTGGCTTGATTCCGATCGAATTATACTAGCATTTTGCCAAAAACGAACAAAATCGAAGTTATCATGAAATCGGATACCACTTTTCATTGGCTCGATTCCGATCGAATTAGACCAGTAATTCATGAAAAATGAACAAACTCCAATTTTTCATGAAATCAAAAACCACTTTTCATTGGCTCGATTCCAATCGAATTAGACTAGCAATTCGCCAAAAACGAATAAACTCGAAGTTATCATGAAATCAAAAACCACTTTTCATTGGCTCGATTCCAATCGAATTAGACTAGCAATTCGCCAAAAACGAATAAACTCGAAGTTATCATGAAATCAAAAAGCACTTTTCAATGGCGCGATTCCAATCGAGTTGGACTAGCAATTCGCTAAAAATGAACAAATCCGAAGTTTTCATGAAATCAAAAGCCACGTTTCATTGGCTCCATTCCAATCGAATTAGACTAGAATTTTTAAAAAATGAAAAAACTCGAAGTTATCATGAAATCAAAAAACACTTTCCAAAGGCGCGATTCCAATCGAGTTGGACTAGCAATTCGCTAAAAATGAACAATACCGGAGTTATCATGAAATCAAAAACCACTATTCTTTGGCTCCATTCCAATCGAATTAGACTAGCAATTCGCTAAAAAGGAACAAGCCCAAATTTATCGTGAAATCAAAAACCACTTTTCGTAGGCTCGATTCCAATTGAATTAGACTAGCAATTTGCCAAAAACGAACAAACGCGAAGTTATCATGAAATCAAAAACCACTTTTCAATGTCGCGATTCCATTCGAGTTGGACTACCAATTCTCTAAAAATGAACAAACCCGAAGTTATCATGAAATCAAAAACCACTTTTCATTGGCTCCATTCCAATCGAATTAGACTAGCAATTCGCCAAAACCGAACAAGCCCGAAGTTATCGTGAAATAAAAAACCACTTTTCATTGGTTCGATTCCTCTCGAATTAGACTAGCAATTCCCAAAAACGAACAAACCCGAAGTTATCATGAAATAAAAAACCACTTTTCATTGGCTCGATTCCGATTGAATTAGACTAGCAAATCGCGAAAAATGAACAAACCCGAAATTATCTTGAAACCGAAAACCACTTTTCAGTGGCTCGATTCCGATCGAAGTAGACTAGTAATTCGCCAAAAACGAACAAACTAAAACTTATCATGAAATCAAAAACCACTTTTCATTGGTTCGATTCCTATCGAATTAGACTAGCAATTCACCAAAAACGAACAAACCCGAAGTTATCATGAAATAAAAAACCACTTTTCATTGGCTCCAATCCGATCGAATTAGACTAGCTATTCGCCAAAAATGAACAAACCCGAAATTATCATGAAATCGAAAACCACTTTTCATTGGCTCAATTCCGATCGAATTAGACTAGCAATTCGCTAAAAATGAACAACCCCGACGTTATCTTGAAATCAAAAACCACTATTTGTTGGCTCCATTCCAATCGAATTAGACTAGCAATTCGTCAAAAATGAACAAACTCGAAGTTATCATGAAATCAAAAACCACTATTTGTTGGCTCCATTCCAATCGAATTAGACTAGCAATTCGTCAAAAATGAACAAACTCGAAGTTATCATGAAATCAAAAACCACTATTTGTTGGCTCCATTCCAATCGAATTAGACTAGCAATTCGTCAAAAATGAACAAACTCGAAGTTATCATGAAATCAAAAACCACTATTTGTTGGCTCCATTCCAATCGAATTAGACTAGCAATTCGTCAAAAATGAACAAACTCGAAGTTATCATGAAATCAAAAACCACTATTTGTTGGCTCCATTCCAATCGAATTAGACTAGCAATTCGTCAAAAATGAACAAACTCGAAGTTATCATGAAATCAAAAACCACTATTTGTTGGCTCCATTCCAATCGAATTAGACTAGCAATTCGTCAAAAATGAACAAACTCGAAGTTATCATGAAATCAAAAACCACTATTTGTTGGCTCCATTCCAATCGAATTAGACTAGCAATTCGCTAAAAATGAACAACCCCGACGTTATCTTGAAATCAAAAACCACTATTTGTTGGCTCCATTCCAATCGAATTAGACTAGCAATTCGCCAAAAACGAACAAGCTCGAAGTTGTCGTGAAATCAAAAACCACTTTTCATTGGCTCGATTGCTCTCGAATTAGACTAGTAATTCGCCAAAAACGAACAAACTCCAACTTATCATGAAATCAAAAGCCACTTTTCACTCGCTCGATTCCGATCGATTAGACTAGCAATCCGCCAAAATCGAATAAACTCGAAGTTATCATGAAATCAAAAACCACTATTCAGTGGCACGATACCAATCGAGTTGGATTAGCAATTCGCTAAAAAATAACAAATCCGAAGTTTTAATGAAATCAAAAGCCACTTTTCATTGGCTCCATTCCAATCGAATTAGACTAGCAATTCGTCAAAAATGAACAAACTCGAAGTTATCATGAAATCAAAAAACACTTTCCGAAGGCGTGATTCCAATCGATTTGGACTAGCAGTTCGCTAAAAATGAACAAACCCGGCGTTATCATGAAATCAAAAACCACTACTCGTTGGCTCCATTCCAATCGAATTAGACTAGCAATTCGCCTAAAACGAACAAGCCCGAAGTTAACGTGAAATCAAAAACCACTTTTCATTGGCTCGATTCCGATCGAATTAGACTAGCAATTCACCAAAAATGAATAAACTCGAAGTTATCATGAAATCAAAAACCACTTTTCAATGGTGCGATTCCAATCGAGTTGGACTAGCAATTCGCTAAAAATGAACAAACCCGGCGTTATCATGAAATCAAAAACCACTACTCGTTGGCTCCATTCCAATCGAATTAGACTAGCAATTCGCCTAAAACGAACAAGCCCGAAGTTAACGTGAAATCAAAAACCACTTTTCATTGGCTCGATTCCGATCGAATTAGACTAGCAATTCACCAAAAATGAATAAACTCGAAGTTATCATGAAATCAAAAACCACTTTTCAATGGTGCGATTCCAATCGAGTTGGACTAGCAATTCGCTAAAAATGAACAAACCCGGCGTTATCATGAAATCAAAAACCACTACTCGTTGGCTCCATTCCAATCGAATTAGACTAGCAATTCGTCAAAAATGAACAAACTCGAAGTTATCATGAAATCAAAAAACACTTTCCGAAGGCGTGATTCCAATCGATTTGGACTAGCAATTCGCTAAAAATGAACAAACCCGGCGTTATCATGAAATCAAAAACCACTACTCGTTGGCTCCATTCCAATCGAATTAGACTAGCAATTCGCCTAAAACGAACAAGCCCGAAGTTAACGTGAAATCAAAAACCACTTTTCATTGGCTCGATTCCTCTTGAATTAGACTAGCAATTCGCCAAAAACAAACAAACCCGAAGTTATCCTGAATTTAAAAACCACTTTTCATTGGCTCGATTCCGATCGAATTAAACTAGCATTTTGCCGAAAATGACCAAAATTGAAGTTATCATGAAATCAGATACCACTTTTCATTGGCTCGATTTCGATCGAATTAGACAAGTAATTCGCGAAAAACGAACAAACTCCAAGTTTTCATGAAATCAAAAACCAGTTTTCATTGGCTCGATTCCGATCGAATTAGACTAGCAATTCACCAAAAATGAATAAACTCGAAGTTATCATGAAATCAAAAACCACTTTTCAATGGTGCGATTCCAATCGAGTTGGACTAGCAATTCGCTAAAATTGAACAAATCCGAAGTTTTCATGAAATCAAAGCCACTTCTCAGTGGCTCCATTTCAATCGAATTAGGCTAGCAATTCGTAAAAACCAAACAAGCCCGAAGTTATCATGAAACCAAAAATCACTTCTCATTAGCTCGATTTCTCTCGAATTAGACTAGCAATTCGCCAAAAACAAACAAACTCGAAGTTTTCATGAAATCAAAAACAACTTTTCATTGGCTCGATTCCGATTTAATTAGACTAGCAATTCTCCAAAATAAACAAACCCGAAGTTATCATGAAATCGAAAACCACTTTTCGTTGGCTCCATTTCGATCGAATTAGACTAGTAATTCGCCAAAAATGAACAAACTCCAAGTAATCATGAAATCATAAACCCCTTTTCATTGGTTCGATTCCTCTCGAATTAGACTAGTAATTCGCCAAAAACGAACAAACCCGAAGTTATCATGAAAAAAAAACCACTTTTCGTTGGCTCGATTCTGATCGAATTAGACTAGCAATTCGTCAAAAATGAACAAACTCGAAATTATCAGGAAATTGAAAATCACTTTTCATTGGCTCGATTCCAATCGAATTAGACTAGTAATTTGCTAAAAACGAACAAACTCTAACTTATCATGAAATCAAAAACCACTTTTCATTGGTTCGATTCCTCACGAATTAGAATAGCAATTCGCCAAAAATGAACAAACCTGAAGTTATCATGAAATAAAAAACCGCTTTTCATTGGCTCGATTCCGATCGAATTAGACTAGCAATTCGCCAAAAATGAACAAACCCGAAATTATCACGAAATTGAAAATCACTTTTCATTGGCTCGATTCCGATCGAATTAGACTAGTAATTCGCCAAAAACGAACAAACTCTAACTTATCATGAAATCAAAAACCACTTTTCATTAGTTCGATTCCTCTCGAATTAGACTAGCAATTCGCCAAAAATGAACAAACCCGAAGTTATCTTGAAATCAAAAACCATTTTCATTGGCTCGATTCCGATCGAATTAGACTAGCAATTCGCCAAAAATGAACAAACCCGAAATTATCATGAAATCGAAAACCACTTTTCATTGGCTCGATTCCGATCGAATTAGACTAGTAATTCGCCAAAAATGAACAAACTCCAACTTATCATGAAATCAAAAACCACTTTTCATTAGTTTGATATCTCTCGAATTAGACTAGCAATTCGCCAAAAATGAACAAACCCGAAGTTATCTTGAAATCAAAAACCACTTTTCATTGGCTCGATTCCGATCGAATTAGACTAGCATTTCGACAAAAATGAACAAAATCGAAGGTATCGCGAAATCAGAAACCACTTATCATTGGCTCGATTCCGATCGAACTAGACTAGTAATTCGCCAAAAATGAACAAACTTCAATTTATCATGTAATCAAAAACCACTTTTCATTGGCTCGATTCCGATAGAATTAGACTAGCAATTCGCCAAAAATGAATACACTCGAAGCTATCATGAAATTAAAAACCACTTTTCAATGGCGTGATTCCAATCGAGTTGGACTAGCAATTCGCTTAAAAAGAAAAAATTCGAAGTTTTAATGAAATCAAAAGCCACTTTTCATTGGCTCCATTCCAATCGAATTAGACTAGCAATTCGCCAAAAATGGACAAGCTCGAAGTTATCGTGAAATCAAAAACCACTTTTCATTGGCTCGATTTCTCTCGAATTAGACTAGCAATTCGCCAAAAGCGAACAAACCCGAAGTAATCATTAAATCAAAGACCACTTTTCAATGGCGCGATTCCAATTTAGTTGGACTAGCAATTCACTAAAAATGATCAAACCCGAAGTTATCATGAAATAAAAAGCCACTTTTCGTTGGCTCCATTCAAATCGAATTAGACTAGCAATTCGCCAAAAAAGAACAAACTCGAAGGTATCATGAAATCAAAAAACACGTGCGATTCCAATCTTGTTGGACTAGCAATTCGCTAAAAACGAACAAACCCGAAGTTATCATGAAATCAAAAATCACTTTTCATTGGCTCCATTCCAATCGAATTAGACTAGCAATTCGCCAAAAACGAACAAACCCGAAGTTATCATGAAATCAAAAATCACTTTTCATTGGCTCCATTCCAATCGAATTAGACTAGCAATTCGCCAAAAATGAACAAGCCCGAAGTTATCGTGAAATCAATAACCACTTTTCATTGGTTCGATTCCTCTTGAATTAGACTAGCAATTTGTCAAAAACGAACAAACCGAAGTTATCATAAAATAAAAAACCACTTTTCATTGGCTCGATTCCAATCGAATTAGACTAGCAATTTGCCAAAAGTGAACAAACCCGAAATTATCACGAAATCGAAAACCACTTTTCATTGGCTCGATTCCGATCGAATTAGACTAGTAATTCGCTAAAAAGAACAAACTCCAACTTATCATGAAATCAAAAACCACTTTTCATTGGTTCGATTCATCTCAAATTAGACTAGCAATTCACCAAAAACGAATAAACCAGAAGTTATCATGAAATAAAAAACCACTTTTCATTGGCTCGATTCCGATCGAATTAGATTAGCAATTCGCCAAAAATGAAAAAACTCGAAATTATCATGAAATTGAAAACCACTTTTCATTGGCTCGATTTTGATCGAATTAGACAGTAATTCGCCAAAAATGAACAAACTCCAACTTATCAAGAAATCAAAAACGACTTTTCATTGGCTCGATTCCGATCGAATTAGACTAGCAATTCGCCAAAAACGGACAAACCCGAAGTTATCATGAACTAAAAAATCACTTTTCATTGGCTCAATTCCAATTGAGTTGGACAAGCAATTTGCTAAAAACGAACAAACCCGAAGTTATCATGAAATCAAAATCCACTTTTTATTGGCTCCATTTCAATCAAATTAGACTAGCAATTCGTCAAAAACAAACAAGCCTGAAGATATCGTGAAATCAAAAATAACTTTTCATTGGTTCGATTCCTCTCGAATTAGACTAGCAATTCGCCAAAAACGAACAAACTCGAAGTTATCTTAAAATCAAAGACCACCTTTCATTGGCTCAATTCCAATCGAATTAGACTAGCAATTCGCCAAAAATGAACAAACCCGAAGTTATCATGAAATCAAAAAAACTTTTCATTGACTCGATTCCGATCGAATTAGACTAGTAATTCGCCAAAAACGAAAAAACTCCAAGTTATCATGAAATCAAAAACCACTTTTCATTGGCTCGATTTCAATCGAATTAGACTAGTAATTCGTCAAAAACGAACAAACTTCAAGTTATCATGAAATCAAAAACCACTATTCGTTGGCTCCATTCCAATCGAATTAGACTAGCAATTCGCCAAAAATGAACAAGCTCGAAGTTATCATGAAATCAAAAACTACTTTTCATTGGCTCGATTCCTCTCGAATTAGACTAGCAATTCGCCAAAAACGAACAAACCCGAAGTTATCCTGAAATTAAAAACCACTTTTCATCGGATCGATTCCGATCGAATTAGACTAGCATTTCGCCAAAAATGAACGAAATCAAAGTTATCATAAAATCAGACACCACTTTTCATTGGCTCGATTCCGATCGAATTAGTCTAGCAATTCGCCAAAAATGAACAAACTCCAAGTATTCATGAAATCAAAAACCACTTTTCATTGGCTCGATTCCGATCGAATTAGACTAGCAATTCACCAAAAACGAATAAACTCGAAGTTATCATGTAATCAAAAAGCACCTTTCAATGGCGCGATTCCAATCGAGTTGGACTAGCAATTCGCTAAAAATGAACAAATTCGAAGTTTTCATGAAATCAAAAGCCACTTTTCGTTGGCTCCATTCCAATCGAAATAGACTAGCAATTCGCCAAAACCGAACAAGCCCGAAGTTATCATAAAATCAAAAATCACTTTTCATTGGCTCGATTTCTCTCGAATTAGACTAGCAATTCGCCAAAAACAAACAAACTCGAATTTTCATGAAATCAAAAACCACTTTTCATTCGCTTGATTCCGATCGAATTCGACTAGCAATTCGCCAAAAATGAACAAACCCGATGTTATCATGAAATCGAAAAACACTTTTCGTTGGCTCGATTTCGATCCAATTAGACTAGTAATTTGCCAAAAACGAACAAACTCCAAGTTATCATGAAATCAAAAATCACTTTTCGTTGGCTCAATTCCGATCGAATTAGACTAACGATTCGCCAAAAACGAATAAACCCAAAGTTATCATGAAATCAAAAACCACTTTTCAATGGCGCGATTCCAATTGAGTTGGACTAGCAATTCACTAAAAATGAACAAACCCGAAGTTGTCATGAAATCAAAAGCCACTTTTCATTGGCTCCATTCCAATCGAATTAGACTAACAATTCGCGAAAAATGAACAAACCCTAAGTTATCATGAAACCAAAAACCACTTTTCAATGGCACGATTCCAATCGAGTTGGACTAGCAATTTGCTAAAAACGAACAAACCTGAAGTTGTCATGAAATCAAAAACCCATTTTCATTGGCTCCATTCCAATCGAACTAGACTAGCAATTCGCCAAAAATGAACATACCCTAAGTTATCATGAAATCAAACACCACTTTTCATTGGCTCGATTCCAATCAAGATAGACTTGCAATTCGTCAAAAATAAACAAATCTGAAGATCTCATGAAATCAAAAACCAATTTTCAATGGCGCGATTCCAATCGAGTTGGACTAGCAATTCGCTAAAAATTGGGAAACCCGAAGTTATCATGAAATCAAAATCCACTTTTCATTGGCTCCATTTCAATTGATTTAGACTAGCAATTCGCCAAAAACGAACAAGCCCGAAGATATTGTGAAATCAAAAACTACTTTTCATTGGCTCGATTCCTCTCGAATTAGACTAGCAATTCGCCAAAAATGAGCAAACCCGATGTTATCATGAAATCAAAAACCACTTTTCATTGGTTCGATTCTGATCGAATTAGACTAGCAATACACCAAAAGTGAATAAACCCGAAGTTATCATGAAATAAAAAACCACCTTTCAATGGCGCGATTCCTTTCGAGTTGAACTAGCAATTCGCTAAAAATGAACAAATCCAAAGTTATCATGAAATAAAAAGTCATTTTTCATTGGCTCCATTCCAATCGAATTAGACTATCAATTCGTCAAAAATGAACAAACTCGAATTTATCATGATATCAAAAAATACTTTCCAAAGGCGCGATTCCAATCGAGTTGGACTAGCAATTCGCTAAAAATGAACAAACCCGGCGTTATCATGAAATCAAAAACCACTATTCGTTGGCTCCATTCCAATCGAATTAGACTATCAATTCGTCAAAAATGAACAAACTCGAATTTATCATGATATCAAAAAATACTTTTCAAAGGCGCGATTCCAATCGAGTTGGACTAGCAATTCGCTAAAAATGAACAAACCCGGCGTTATCATGAAATCAAAAACCACTATTCGTTGGCTCCATTCCAATCGAATTAGACTAGCAATTCGCCAAAAATGAACAAGCTCGAAGTTATCGTGAAATCAAAAACCACTTTTCATTGGCTCGATTCCGATCGAATTAGACTTGCATTTCGCCAAAAATGAACAAACCCGAAGTTATCTTGAAATCAGACACCACTTTTCATTGGCTCGATTCCGATCGAATTAGACTAGTAATTCGCGAAAAATGAACAAGCTCCAAGTTTTCGTGAAATCAAAAACCACTTTTCATTGGCTCGATTTCGATTGAATTAGACTAGCAATTCGCCAAAAACGAATAAACTCGAAGTTATCATGAAATCAAAAACCACCTTTCAATGGCGTGATTCCAATTGAGTTGGACTAGCAATTCGCTAAAAATAAACAAATCCGAAGTTTTCATGAAATCAAAAGCCACTTTTCATTGGCTCCATTCCAATCGAATTAGACTAGCAATTCGCCAAAACCGAACAAGCCCGAAGTTATCATGAAATCAAAAATCACTTTTCATTGGCTCGATTTCTCTCGAATTAGACTAGCAATTCGCCAAAAACGAACAAACCTGAAGTTATCATGAAATCAAACACCACTTTTCCATGGCGCAATTCCAATCGAGTTGGACTCGCAATTCGCTAAAAATGGAGAAACCCGAAGTTATCATGAAATCAAAATCCACTTTTCATTGACTGCTTTTCAATTGATTTAGACTAGTAATTCGCCAAAAACGAGCAAGCCCGAAGATATCGTGAAATAAAAAACAAATTTTCATTGGCTCGATTCCTCTTGAATTAGATTACCAATTCGCCAAAAACGAACAAACCTGAAGTTATCATGAAATCAAAAACCACCTTTCATTGGCTCGATTCCGATCGAATTAGATTAGCAATTCGCCAAAAACGAACATACCCGAAGATACAATGAAATCAAAAACCACTTTTCAATAGCGTGATTCCAATCGAGTTGGGCTAGCAATTCGCTAAAAAGTAACAAACCCGAAGTTATCATGAAATCAAAAGCCACTTTTCATTGGCTCAATTCCAATTGAATTAGACTAGCAATTCGCCAAAAATGAACATTGCCGAAGTTATCATGAAATCGAAAATAATATTTCATTGGCTCGATTCCAATCGAATTAGTCCAGCAAATCGCCAAAAATGAACAAACCCGAAGTTATCATGAAATCAAAAATCACTTTTCAATGGCGCGATTCCAAACGAGTTGGACTAGCAATTCGCTAAAAACGGAGAAACCCGGAGTTATCATGAAATCAAAATCCACTGTTCATTGGCTCCATTTCAATTGATTTAGACTAGCAATTCGCCAAAAATGAACAAGCCCGAAGATATAGTGAAATAAAAAACAACTTTTAATTGGCTCGATTCCTCTCGAATTAGACTAGCAATTCGCCAAAAATGAACAAACTCGAAGTTATTATGAAATCAAAAACCACCTTTCATTGGCTCGATTCCGATCGAGTTACACTAGCAATTTGCCAAAAATGAACAAACCCGAAGTTATCATGATATCCAAAACCACTTTTCATTGGCTCGATTCCGATCGAATTAGACTAGCACTTTGCCAAAAATGAATAAACTCGAAGTTATCATGAAACCAAAAACCATTTTCAATGGCGCGATTCCAATCGAGTTGAACTAGCAATTCGCCAAAAAGAACAAACCCGAAGTTATCGTGAAATCAAAAGCCACTTTTCATTGGCTCGATTCAAATCGAATTAGTCTAGCATTTCGCCAACAACAAACAAATTCGAAGTTATCATGAAATCAAAAACCACTTTTCAAAGGCGCGATTCCAATCGAGTTGGACAAGCAATTCACTAAAAACGAACAAACCAGAAGTTATCATGAAATCAAAAATCACTTTCCATTGGCTCCATTCCAATCGAATTAGACTAGCAATTCGCCAAAAACGAACATACCCAAAGTAATCATGAAATTAAAAACCACTTTTCAATGGCGCGATTCCAATTGTGTTGGACTAGCAATTCTCTAAAATGTAACAAACCCGAAGTTATCATGAAATCAAAACTCACTTTTCATTGGCTCCATTCCAATCGAATTACACTAGCATTTCGTAAAAAATGAACATATCTGAAGTTATCATGAAATAAAAAACCACTTTTCATTTGCTCGATTCCGATCGAATTAGACTAGCAATTCGCCAAAAACGATTAAACCCGAAGTTATCATGAAATCAAAAACCACTATTCAATGGCGCGATTCCAATCGAGTTGGACTAGCAATTCGCTAAAAACGGAGAAACCCAGAGTTATCATGAAATCAAAATCCACTTTTCATTGGCTCCATTTCAATTGGTTTAGACTAGCAATTCGCCAAAAATGAACAAGCCCGAAGATATCGTGAAATCAAAAACTACTTTTCGTTGGCTCGATTCATCTCGAATTAAACTAGCAATTCGCCTAAAACGAACAAACCCGAAGTTATCATGGAATTAAAAACAACCTTTCATTGGCTCGATTTCGATCGAATTAGACTAGCAATTAATCCGCGAAAAACGAACAAGCTCCAAGTTTTCATGAAATAAAAAACCACTTTTCAATGGCACGATTCCAATCGAGTTGGACTAGCAATTCGCTAAAAATGAAGAAACCCGAAGTTGTCATGAAATCAAAAACCTCTTTTCATTGGCTCCATTCCAATCGAATTAGACTAGCAATTCGACAAAAACGAACAAGCCCGAAGTTATCGTGAAATCAAAAACCACTTTTCGTTGGCTCGAATCCTCTCGAATTAGACTAGCAATTCGTCAAAAATTAACAAATCTGGTGTTATCATGAAATCAAAAACCACTTTTCAGTGGCACGATTCCAATCTAGTTGGACTAGCATTTCGTTAAAAATGAACAAACCCGAAGTTATCATAAAATCAAAAACCACTTTTCATTGCTCCATTCCAATTGAATTAAACTAGCAATTCGCCAAAAACGAACAAGCCCGAAGTTATCGTGAAATCAAAAACCACTTTTCATTGGTTCGATTCCTCTCGAATTAGACTAGCAATTCGCCAAAAACGAACAAACCCGAAGGTATCTTGAAATAAAAAACCACTTTTCATTGGCTCGATTCCGATCGAATTAGACTAGCAATTCGCCAAAAATGAACACACCCGAAATTATCTTGAAATCGAAAACCACTTTTCATTGGCTCGATTCGGATCAAATTAGACTAGTAATTCGCCAAAAACGAACAAACTCCAAGTTATCATGAAATCAAAAACCACTTTTCAATGGCTCGATTCCAATCGAGATAGACTAGCAATTCGCCAAAAATTAACAAATCTGAAGTTATCATGAAATCAAAAACCACTTTTCAATGGCGCGATTCCAATCGAGTGGGACTAGCAATTCGCTAAAAACGAACAAACCCGAAGTTATCATTAAATCAAAAACCCCATTTCATTGGCTCCATTCCAATCTAATTAAACTAGCAATTCGCAAAAACGAACACGCCCGAAGTTATCGTGAAATCAAAAACCACTTTTCATTGGTTCGATTCCTCTAGAATTACACTAGCAATTCGCCAAAAACGAACAAACCCGAAATTATCTTGAAATAGAAAACCACTTTTCATTGGCTCGATTTCGATCGAATTAGACTAGCAATTCGCCAAAAATGAACAAACTCCAAATTATCATGAAATCGAAAACCACTTTTCGTTGGGTCCATTCTGATCGAATTAGACTAGCAATTCTCCAAAAATGAATAAACCCGAAGTTATCATGAAATCAAAAATCAGTTTCAATGGCGCGATTCCAATTGAGTTGGACTAGTAATTCGCTAAAAACGAACAAACCCGAAGTTATCATGAAATCAAAATCCACTTTTCATTGGCTCCATTTCAATCGGATTAGACTAGCAATTCGCCAAAAAAGAACAAGCCCGAAGATATCGTGAAACCAAACACAACTTTTCATTGACTCGATTCCTCTTGAATTAGACTAGCAATTCGCCAAAAACGAACAAACACGAAGTTATCATGAAATCAAAAACCACCTTTCATTGGCTCGATTCTGATCGAATTAGACTAGCAATTTGACAAAAATGAACAAGTCCGAAGTTATCATGAAATCGAAAACTAGTTTTCATTGGCTCGATTCCGACCAAATTAGACTAGCAATTCGCCAAAAATGAACAAACTCGAAGTTATCATGAAACCAAAAACCAGTTTTCAATGGCGCGATTCCAATCGAGTTGAACTAGCAATTCGCCAAAAATGAACAAACCCGAAGTTATCGTGAAATCAAAAGCCACTTTTCATTGGCTCGATTCAGATCGAATTAGTCTAGCAATTTGCCAATAACAAACAAATTCGAAGCTATCATGAAATCAAAAACCACTTTTCAAAGGCGCGATTCCAATCGAGTTGGACAAGCAATTCACTAAAAACGAACAAACCCAAAGTTATCATGAAATCAAAAATCACTTTCCTTTGGCTCCATTCCAATCGAATTAGACTAGCAATTCGCCAAAAACGAACATACCCGAAGTTATCATGAAATCAAAAACCACTTATCAATGGCGCGATTCCAATTGAGTTGGACTAGCAATTCTCTAAAAAGTAACAAACCCGAAGTTATCATAAAATCAAAATCCACTTTTCATTGGCTCCATTCCAATCGAATTACACTAGCATTTCGCCAAAAAATGAACATATCCGAAGTTATCATGAAATCAAAAACCACTTTTCATTTGCTCGATTCCGATCGAATTAGACTAGCAATTCGGCAAAAACGAATAAACCCGAAGTTATCATGAACTCAAAAACCACTTTTCAATGGCGTGATTGCAATTGAGTTGGACTAGCAATTCGCTAAAAACGGAGAAACCCGGAGTTATCATGAAATCAAAATCCACTTTTCATTGGCTCCATTTCAATTGATTTAGACTAGCAATTTGCCAAAAACGAACAAGCCTGAAGATATCGTGAAATCAAAAACAACTTTTCATTGGCTCGATTCCTCTCGAATTAGACTAGCAATTCGCCAAAAACGAACAAACCCGAAGTTATCATGAAATCAAAAACCACCTTTCATTGGCTCGATTTCGATCGAATTAGACTAGCAATTCGCCAAAATGAACAAACCCGAAGTTATCATGAAATCGAAAACCACTTTTCATTGGCTTGATTCCGATCGAATTAGACTAGTAATTCGACAAAAATGAATAAACACGAAGTTATCATGAAACCAAAAACCACTTTTCAATGGCGTGATTCCAATCGAGTTGAACGAGCAATTCGCTAAAAATGAACAAACCCGAAGTTATCATGAAATCAAAAGCCACTTTTCATTGGCTCCATTCCAATCGAATTAGACTAGCAATTCACCAAAAACGAACAAGCCCGAAGTTATCGTGAAATCAAAAACCACAATTCATTGGCTCGATTTCTCTCGAATTAGACTAGCAATTCGCCAAAAACGAACAAACCCGAAGTTATCATTTAATCAAAAACCACTTTTCAATGGCGTGATTCCAATTTAGTTGGACTAGCAATTCGCTAAAAATGAACAAACCCAAAGTTATCATGAAATCAAAAGCCACTTTTCATTGGCTCCATTCCAATCGAATTAGACTAGCAATTCGCCAAGAACGAACAAGCCCGATGTTATCGTGAAATCAAAAACCACCTTTCATTGGCTCGATTTCTCTCGAATTAGACTAGCAATTCGCCAAAAACGAACAAACCCGACGTGATCATTAAATCAAAAACCACTTTTCAATCGCGCGAATCCAATTTAGTTGGACTAGCAATTCGCTAAAAAGGAACAAACCCGGCGCTATCATGAAATCAAAAACAACTACTCATTAGCTCCATTCCAATCGACTTAGACTAGTAATTCGCCAAAAAGGAACAAGCCCGAAGTTATCGTGAAATCAAAAACCACTTTTCATTGGCTCGAAGCCGCTCGAATTGACTGGCAATTCACCAAAAACGAACAAACCCGAACTTATCATGAAATCAAAAACCACCTTTCATGGGCTCGATTCCGATCGAAGACTAGCAATTCACCAAAAACGAACAAACCTAAAGTTATCCTGAAATGAAAAACTACTTTTCTTTGGATCGATTCCGATCGAATTAGACTAGCATTTCGCCAAAAATGAACGAAACCGAAGTTATCGTGCAATCAGAAATCACTTTTCATTGGCTTGATTCCGATCGAATTAGACTAGTAATTCGCCAAAAACTAACAAACTCCAAGTTATCGTGAAATCAAAAACAACTTTTCACTCGCTCGATTTCGATCAAATTAGAGTAGCAATTCGTCAAAAATGAATACACTCGAAGTTATCATGAAATCAAAAACCACTTTTCAATGGCGCGATTCCAATCGAGTTGGACTAGAAATTCGCTTAAAAAGAACAAATCCGAAGTATTAATGAAATCAAAAGCCACTTTTCATTGGCTCCATTCCAATCGAATTAGACTAGCAATTCGCCAAAAACGAACAAGCCCGAAGTTATCGTAAAATCAAAAACCACTTTTCATTGGCTCGATTTTTCTCGAATTACACTAGCAATTCGTCAAAAACGAACAAACCCGAAGTTATCATTTAGTCAAAAACCACTTTTCAATGGCGCGATTCCAATTTAGTTGAACTAGCAATTCGCTAAAAATGAACAAACCCGAAGTTATCATGAAATCAAAAGCCACTTTTCATTGGCTCCATTCCAATCGAATTAGACTAGCAATTCGCCAAAAACGAACAAGCCCGAAGTTATCGTGAAATCAAAAACCACTTTTCATTGGCTCGATTTTTCTCGAATTAGACTAGCAATTCGCAAAAAATGAACAAACCCGAAGTGATCATTAAATCAAAAACCACTTTTCAATCGCGCGAATCCAATTTAGTTGGACTAGCAATTCGCTAAAAAGGAACAAACCCGGCGCTATCATGAAATCAAAAACAACTACTCATTAGCTCCATTCCAATCGACTTAGACTAGCAATTCGCCAAAAAGGAACAAGCGCGAATTTATCGTGAAATCAAAAAACTACTTTTCAATGGCTCAATTCCTCTCGAATTAGACTAGCAATTCGTCGAAAATGAACCAACCCGAAGTTATCCTGAAATCAAAAACCACTTTTGATTGGCTCGATTCCGATCGAATTAGACTAGCATTTCACCAAAAATGAACAAAATCGAAGTTATCATGAAATCAGAAACCACTTTTCATTGGTTGGATTCTGATCGAATTAGACTAGTAATTCGCCAAAAATGAACAAACTCCAAGTTATAATGAAATCAAAAACCACTTTTCAATGGCGCGATTCCAATCGAGTTGGACCAGCAATTTGCTAAAAATGAGCAGACCCGAAGTTATCATGAAATCAAAAGCTACTTTTGATTGGCTCCATTCCAATCGAATTGGACTAGCAATTCGACAAAAACGAACATACCCGAAGTTATCATGAAATCACAAACCACTTTTCAATGGCGCGATTCCAATCAAGTTGGACTAGCAATTCGCTAAAAACGAACAAACCCGAAGTTGTCATGAAATCAAAAACTAATTTTCATTGGCTCCATTCCAATCTAATTAGACTAGCAATTCACCAAAAATGAACATACCCGAAGTTATCGTGAAATCAAAAACCACTTTTCATCTGCTAGATTCCCATCGAATTAGACTAGCAATTCGCCAAAAATGAACAGACCCGAAGTTATCATGAAATCAAAAACCACTTTCAATGGCGTGATTCCAATCGAGTTGGACTAGCAATTCGTCAAAAATGAACAAACCCGATGTTATCATTAAATCAAAAACCACTTTTCATTGGCTCCATTCAAATCGAATTAAACTAGCAATTCGCCAAAAATGAATAAGCCCGAAATTATCGTGAAATCAAAAACTACTTTTCGTTGGTTCGATTCCTGTCGAATTAGACTAGCAATTCGCCAAAAATGAACAAACCCAAAGTTATCACGAAATAAAAAACCACTTTTCATTGGCTCGATTCCGATCGAATTAGACTAGCAACTCGACCAAAATGAACAAACCCGATATTATCATGAAATCGAAAACCACTTTTCATTGGCTCGATTCCGATCGAATTAGACTAGTAATTCGCCAAAAATGAACAAACTGCAACTTATCATGAAATCAGCAACCACTTTTCATTGGCTCGATTCCGATCGAATTAGACTAGCAATTCGCCAAAAACGAATAAACCCGAAGTTATCATGAAATCAAAAACCACATTTCAATGGCACGATTCCAATTGAGTTGGACTAGCAATTCACTAAAAAGGAACAAACCCGAAGTTATCATGAAATCAAAATCCACTTTTCATTGGCTCAATTTCAATCGAATTAGACTAGGAATTCGCCAAAAACCAACAAGCCCGAAGATATCGTGAAACCAAAAACAACTTTTCATTGGCTCGATTCCTCTCGAATTAGACTGGCAATTCGCCAAAAACGAACAAACCCGAACTTATCATGAAATCAAAAACCACATTTCATTGGCTCGATTCTGATCGAATTAGACTAGCAATTTGCCAAAAATGAACAAACCCGAAGTTATCATGAAATCGAAAACCACTTTTCAATGGCGTGAGTCCAATCGAGTTGAACTAGCAGTTCACTAAAAGTGAACAAATCCGAAGTTATCATGAAATAAAAAGCCACTTTTCATTGGCTCCATTTCAACTGAATTAGACTAGCAATTCGTCAAAAATGAACAAACTCGAAGTTATCATGAAATGGAAAAACACTTTCCAAAGGCACGATTCCAATCGAGTTGGACTAGCAATTCGCTAAAAATGAACAAACCCGATTTTATCATGAAATCAAAAACCACTATTCATCGGCTCCATTCCAATTGAATTGGACTAGCAATTCTCCAAAAATGAACAAGCCCAAAGTTATCGTGAAATCAAAAACCACTTTTCATTGGCTCGATTCCTCTCGAATTAGACTAGCAATTCGCCAAAAATGAACAAACCCGAAGTTATCCTATAACTAAAAAATACTTTTCATTGGCTCGATTCCGATCAAATTAGAGTAGCATTTCGCCAAAAATGAACAAGATCGAAGTCATCATGAAATCAGATACCACTTTTCATTGGCTCGATTCCGATCGAATTAGACTAGTAATTCGCGAAAAACGAACAAACTCCAAGTTTTCATGAAATCAAAAACCACTTTTCAATGGCGCGATTCCAATCGAGTTGGACTAGCAATTCCCTAAAAATGAACAAACCTGAAGTTGTCATGAAATCAAAGAGCTCTTTTCATTGGCTCCATTCCAATCGAATTAGACTAGCAGTTCGACAAAAACGAACAAGCCCGAAGTTATCGTGAAATCAAAAACCACTTTTCATTGGCTCGATTCCTCTCGAATTAGACTAGCAATTCGTTAAAAATTAACAAATCTGATGTCATCATGAAATCAAAAATCACTTTTCAATGGCACGATTCCAATCGAGTTGGACTAGCATTTCGTTAAAAAGGAACAAACCCGAAGTTATCATAAAATCGAAAACCACTTTTAATTGCTCCATTCCAATCGAATTAATCTAGCAATTCGCCAAAAACGAAAAAGCCCGAAGTTATCGTGAAATCAAAAACCACTTTTCATTGGTTCGATTCCTCTCGAATTAGACGAGCAATTCGCCAAAAAGGAACAAACCCAAAGGTATCATGAAATAAAAAACCACTTTTCATTTGCCCGAATCCGATCGAATTAGACTAGCAATTCGCCAAAAATGATCAAACCCGAAATTATCATGAAATCGAAAACCACTTTTCATTGGCTCGATTCCGATCGAATTAGACTAGCAATTCGCCAAAAATGATCAAACCCGAAATTATCATGAAATCGAAAACCACTTTTCATTGGCTCGATTCCGATCGAATTAGACTAGCATTTCGCCAAAAATGTACAAAACCGAAGTTATCATGAAATCAGAAAGCACTTTTCATTGGCTCGATTCTGATCGAATTAGACTAGTAATTTGCCAAAAACGAACAAACTCCAAGCTATCATGAAATCAAAAACAACTTTTCAATGGCGCGATTTCAATCGAGTTGGACAAGCAATTTGCTAAAAATGAGCAAACCCAAAGTTATCATGAAATCAAAAGCTACTTTTCATTGGCTCCATTCCAATCGAATTAGACTAGCAATTCACCAAAAACGAATATACCCGAAGTTGTCATGAAATCAAAAACCACTTTTCATTGGCTCGATTCCAATCGAATTAGACTAGCAATTCGCCAAAAACGAACAAACCCGAAGTTATTATGAAATAAAAAACCACTTTTCAATGGTGCGATTCCAATCGAGTTGGACTAGCAATTTGCTAAATACGAACAAACCCGAAGTTGTCATGAAATCAAAAACTAATTTTCATTGGCTCCATTCCAATCGAATTAGACTAGCAATTCGCAAAAACCAACATACCCGAAGTTATCAGGTAATCAAAAATCACTTTTCATTGGCTCGATTCCAATTGACATAGACTAGCAATTTGCTAAAAACGAACAAATCTGAAATTATCATGAAATCAAAAACCACTTTTCAATGGCGCGATTCCGATCGAATTAAACTAGCAATTTGCCAAAAATGAACACGCCCGAAGTTATCGTGAAATCAAAAACCACTTTTCATTGGTTCGATCCCTCTCGAATTAGACTAGCAATTCGCCAAAAATGAACAAACCCGAAATTATCATGAAATAGAAAACCACTTTTCATTGGCTCGATTCCGATCGAATTAGACTAGCAATTCGCCAAAAATGAATAAACCCGAAGTTATCATGAAATCAAAAATCACTTTTCAATGGCACGATTCGAATGGAGTTCGTCTAGCAATTCGCTAAAAACGAACAAACCCGAAGTTATCATGAAATCAAAATCCACTTTTCATTGGCTCCATTTCAATCGGATTAGACTAGTAATTCGCAAAAAAGGAACATGCACGAAGTTATCGTGAAACCAAAAACAACTTTTCATTGGCTCGATTCCTCTCGAATTAGACTGGCAATTCGCCAAAAATGAACAAACACGAAGTTATCATGAAATCAAAAACCACCTTTCATTGGCTCGATTCCGATCGAATTAGACTAGCAATTCGCCAAAAATGAACAAACCCGAAGTTATCATGAAATCAAAAACCACCTTTCATTGGCTCGATTCCGATCGAATTAGACTAGCAATTCGCCAAAAATGAACAAACCCGAAGTTATCATGAAATAGAAAACCACTTTTCGTTGGCTCGATTCCGATCGAATTAGACTAGTAATTCGCCAAAAACGAACAAACTACAAGTTATCATGAAATCAAAAACCACTTTTCATTGGCTCGATTCCTATCGAATTAGACTAGCGATTTGCCAAAAATGAATAAACCCGAAGTTATCATGAAATCAAAAATCACTTTTCAATGGCATGATTCCAATCGAGTTGAACTAGCAGCTCGCTAAAAATGAACAAATCCGAAGTTATCATGAAATCAAAAAACACTTTCCAAAGGCGCGATTCCAATCGAGTTGGACTAGCAATTCGCTAAAAATGAACAAACCCGGCGTTATCATGAAATCAAAAATCACTATTCATTGGCTCCATTCCAATCGAATTTGACTAGCAATTCGCCAAAAATGAACAAGCCCGAAGTTATCGTGAAATCAAAAACCACTTTTCATTGGCTCGATTCCTCTCGAATTAGACTAGCAATTAGCCAAAAATTAACAAACCGAAGTTATCCTATAACTAAAAACCACTTTTCATTGGCTCGATTCCGATCGAATTAGACTAGCATTTCGCCAAAAATGAACAAAACCGAATTTATCATGAAATCAGATACCAATTTTCACTGGCTCGATTCCGATCGAATTAGACTAGTACTTCGCGAAAAATGAACAAACTCCAAGTTTTCATGAAATCAAAAACCACTTTTCGTTGGCTCGATTCCGATCGAATTAGACTAGCAATTCCCCAAAAACGAATAAACTCGAAGTTATCATGAAATCAAAAACCACTTTACAATGGCACGATTCCAATCGAGTTGGACTAGCAATTCGCAAAAATGAACAAATCCGAAGTTTTCATGAAATCAAAAGCCACTTTTCATTGGATCCATTGCAATCGAATTAGACTAGCAATTCGTCAAAAATGAACAAATTCGAAGTTATCATGAAATCAAAAAACACTTTCCAACGACGCGATTCCAATCGAGTTGGACTAGCAATTCGCTAAAAATGAACAAACCCGGCGTTATCGTGAAATCAAAAACCACTATTCAATGGCTCCATTCCAATTGAGTTAGACAAGCAATTCGCCAAAAACGAACAAGCCCGAAGTTATCGTGAAATCAAAAACCACTTTTCATTGGCTCGATTCCTCTCGAATTAGACTGGCACTTCGCCAAAATCGAACATACCCGAAGTTATCATGAAATCAAAAACCACTTTTCAATGGCGCGATTCCAATTGAGTTGGACTAGCAATTCGCTAAAAAGTAACAAACCCGAAGTTATCATAAAATCAAAAACCACTTTTCATTGGCTCCATTCCAATCGAATTACACTAGCATTTCGACAAAAACGAACATATCCGAAGTTATCATGAAATCAAAAACCACTTTTCATTAGCTCGACTCCGATCGAATTAGACTAGCAATTCGCCAAAAATGAATAAACCTGAAGTTATCATGAAATCAAAAATCACTTTTCAATGGCGCGATTCCAATCGAGTTGGACCAGAAATTCGCTAAAAACGGAGAAACACGGAGTTATCATGAAATCAAAATCCACTTTTCATTGGCTCCATTTCAATTGATTTAGACTAGCAATTCGCCAAAAACGAACAAGCCCGAAGATATCGTGAAATCAAAAACTACTTTTCGTTGGCTCGATGCATCTCGAATTAAACTAGCAATTCGCCTAAAACGAACAAACCCGAAGTTATCATGAAATTAAAAACCACCTTTCATTGGCTCGATTCCGATTGAATTAGACTAGCAATTCGCCGAAAATGAACAAACCCGAAGTTATCATGAAATCGAAAACCACTTTTCATTGGCTCGATTCCGATCGAATTTGACTAACAATTCGCCAAAAATGAATAAACCCGAAGTTATCATGAAACCAAAAACCACTTTTCAATGGCGCGATTCCAATCGAGTTGAACTAGCAATTCGCTAAAAATGAACAAACCCGAAGTTATCATGAAATAAAAAGCCACTTTTCATTGGCTCGATTCCGATCGAATTAGACTAGCAATTCGTCAAAAATGAACAAACTCGAAGTTATCATGAAATCAAAAGCCACTTTTCATTGGCTCCATTCCAATCGAATTAGACTAGCAATTCGTCAAAAATGAACAAACTCGAAGTTATCATGAAATCAAAAAACACTTTTCAAAGGCGCGATTCCAATCGCGTTGGACTAGAAATTCGCTAAAAATGAACGAACTCGGCGTTATCATGAAATCAAAAACCACTATTCATTGGCTCCATTCCGATCGAATTAGACTAGCAATTCGCCAAAAACAAACAAGCGCGAAGTTATTGTGAAATCAAAAACCATTGTTCATTGGCTCGATTCTGTTCGAATTGACTAGCAATTCGCCAAAAACGAACAAACCCAAAATTATGATGAAATCAAAAACCACCTTTCTTTGGCTCGATTTCGATCGAATTAGACTAGCAATTCGCCAAAAATGAATAAACCTGAACTTGTCCTGAAATCAAAATCCACTTTTCATTGGCTCGATTTCGATCGAATTAGACTAGCATTTCGCCAAAAATGAACAAAATTGAAGTCATCGTGAAATCAGAAACCACTTTTCATTGGCTCGATTTCGATCGAATTAGACTAGTAATTCGCCAAAAACGAACAAACTCCAAGTTATCGTGAAATCAAAAACCACTTTTCATTGGCTCGATTTCGATCGAATTGGACTAGCAATTCGCTTAAAAAGAGCAAATCTGAAGTTTTAAGGAAATCAGAAGACACTTTTCATTGGCTCCATTCCAATCGAATTAGACTAGCAATTCGCCAAAAACGAACAAGCCCAAAGTTATCGTGAAATCAAAAACCACTTTTCATTGGCTCGATTACGATCGAATTAAACTAGCCATTCGCCAAAAATGAATACACTCGAAGTTATCATGAAATCAAAAACCACTTTTCAATGGCGCGATTCCAATCGAGTTGGACTAGCAATTCGCTTAAAAAGAACAAATCTGAAGTTTTAATGAAATCAAAAGCCACTTTTCATTGGCTCCATTCCAATCGAATTAGACTAGCAATTCGCCAAAAACGAACAAGCCCGAAGTTATCAAGAAATCAAAAACCACTTTTCATTGGCTCGATTCCGATCAAATTACACTTGCATTTCGCGAAAAATGAACAAAATTGAAGTTATCGTGAAATTAGAAACCACCTTTTATTGGCTCGATTCCGATCGAATTGGACTAGTAATTCGCCAAAAAAGAACAAACACCAAGTTATCATGAAATCAAAAACCACTTTTCATTGGCTCGATTTCGATCGAGTTAGACTAGGAATTCGCCAAAAAAGAATACACTCGAAGTTATCATGAAATCAAAAACCACTTTTCAATGGCTCGATTCCATTCGAGTTGGACTAGTAATTCGTTTAAAAAGAACAAACCCTAAGTTTTAATGAAATCAAAAGCCACTTTTCATTGGCTCCATTCCAATCGAATTAGACTAGCAATTCGCCAAAAACGAAAAAGCCCGAAGTTATCGTGAAATCAAAAACCACTTTTCATTGGCTTGATTCCTCTCAAATTGACAAGAAATTCGCCAAAAACGAACAAACCCGAAGTTATCACGAAATCAAAAATCACCTTTCATTGGCTCGATTCCGATCGAATTAGACTAGCAATTCGCCAAAAACGAACAAACCCGAAGTTATCCTGAAATCAAAAACCACTTTTCATTGGCTCGATTCCGATCGAATTAGACTAGCAATTCGCCAAAAACGAACAAACCCGAAGTTATCCTGAAATCAAAAACCACTTTTCATTGGCTCGATTCCGATCAAATTAGACTGGCATTTCGCCAAAAATGAACAAAATCGAAGTTATCGTGAAATCAGAAACCACTTTTCATTGGCTCGATTTCGATCGAATTAGACTAGTAATTCGCCAAAAACGAACAAACTCCAAGTTATCGTGAAATCAAAAACCACTTTTCATTAGCTCGATTCCGATCGAATTAGACTAGCAATTCGCCAAAAATGATTGCACTCGAAGTTATCATGAAATCAAAAAGTACTTTTCAATGGCGCGATTCCAATCGAGTTGGACTAGCAATTCGCTTAAAAAGAACAAATCCGAAGTTTTAATAAAATCAACAGCCACTTTTCATTGGCTCCATTCCAATCGAATTAGACTAGCAATTCGCCTAAAACGAACAAGCCCGAAGTTATCGTGAAATCAAAAACCACTTTTCATTGGCTCAATTTCTCTCGAATTAGACTAGCAATTCGCCAAAAACGAACAAACCCGAAGTTACCATTAAATCAAAAACCACTTTTCAATGGCGTGATTCCAATCGAGTTGGCACTTTTCATTGGCTCCATTCCCATCTAATAAGACTAGCAATTCGCCAAAACCGAACAAGCCCAAAGTTATAATGAAATCAAAAATCACTTTTCATTGGCTCGATTTCTCTCGAATTAGACTAGCAATTCACCAAAAATAAACAAACTCGAAGTTTTCATGAAATCAAAAACCAATTTTCATTCGCTTGATTCCGATCGAATTCGACTAGCATTTCGCAAAAAATGAACGAAATCGAAGTTATCATGAAATCAGACATCACCTTTCATTAGCTCGATTCCGATCGAATTAGTCTAGCAATTCGCGAAAAACGAACAAACTCCAAGTATTCATGAAATCAAAAACCACTTTTCATTGGCTCGATTCCGATCGAATTAGACTAGTAATTCGCCAAAAACGAATAAACTCGAAGTTATCATGTAATCAAAAACCACTTTTCAATGGCGCGATTCCAATCGAGTTGGACTAGCAATTCACTAAAAATGAACAAATCCGAGGTTTTCATTAAATCAAAAGCCACTTTTCATTGGCTCCACTCCAATCGAATTAGACTAACAATTCGCGAAAAACGAACATACCTGAAGTTATCATGAAAATAAAAACCACTTTTCATTGGCTCGATTCCAATCGAGATAGACTAGCAATTCGCCAAAAATAAACAAATCTGAAGTTATCATGAAATCAAAAATTACTTTTCAATGGCGCGATTCCAATCTAGTTGGACTAGCTATTCGCTAAAAACGGAGAAATCCGAAGTTATCATGAAATCAAAATCCACTTTTCATTGGCTCCATTTCAATTAATTTAGACTAGCAATTCGCCAAAAATGAGCAAGCCCGAAGCTATTGTGAAATCAAAAACAACTTTTCATTGGCTCGATTCCTCTCGAATTAGACTAGCAATTCGCCAAAAACGAACAAACCTGAAGTTATCATGAAATCAAAAACCACCTTTCACTGGCTGGATTCCGATCGAATTAGAATAGCAATTCGCCAAAAACGAACATACCCGAAGTTACCATGAAATCAAAAACCACTTTTCAATGGCGTGATTCCAATCGACTTGGGCTAGCAATTCGCTAAAAAGTAACAAATCCGAAGTTTTCATGAAATCAAAAGCCACTTTTCATTGGCTCCATTCCAATCGAATTAGACTACCAATTCGCTAAAAGCGAACAGGCTCGAAGTTATCATGAAATCAAAAATCACTTTTCATTGGTTCGATTTCTCTCGAATTAGACTAGCAATTCGCCAAAAACAAACAAACTCGAAGTTTCATGAAATCAAAAACCAGTTTTCATTCGCTTGATTCCGATCAAATTCGACTAGCAATTCGTCGAAAATGAACAAACCCGAAGTTATCATGAAATCGAAAAACACTTTTCGTTGGCTCGATTTCGATCGAATTAGACTAGTAATTCGCGAAAAATGAACTAACTCCAAGTTATCATGAAATCAAAAATCACTTTTCATTGGCTCGATTCCGATCGAATTAGACTAACAATTCGCCAAAAACGAATAAACCCAAAGTTATCATGAAATCAAAAACCACTTTTTCAATGGCGCGATTCCAATTGAGTTGGACTAGCAATTCGCTAAAATTGAACAAACCCGAAGTTGTCATGAAATCAAAAGCCACTTTTCATTGGCTCCATTCCAATCGAATTAGACTAGCAATTCGCGAAAAATGAAAATACCCGAAGTTATCTTGAAATCAAAAACCACTTTTCATTGGCTCGATTCCAATCGAATTAGACTAGCAATTCGCCAAAAATGAACAAACCCGAAATTATCATGAAACCAAAAACCACTTTTCAATGGCGTGATTCCAATCGAGTTGGACTAGTAATTCGCTAAAAACGAACAAACCCGAATTTTTCATGAAATCAAAAACCAATTTTCATTGGATCCATTCCAATCGAACTAGACTAGCAATTCGTCAAAAATGAACATACCCGAAGTTATCATGAAAACAAAAACCACTTTTCATTTGCTCGATTCCAATCGAGATAGACTAGCAATTCGCCAAAGATAAACAAATCCGAAGTTATCATGAAATCAAAAATCACTTTTCAATGGTGCGATTCCAATCGAGTTGGACTAGCAATTCGCTAAAAATGGAGAAACTCGAAGTTATCATGAAATCAAAATCCACTTTTCATTGGCTCCATTTCAATTGATTTAGACTAGCAATTCGTCAAAAACGAACAAGCCCGAAGATATCGTGAAATCAAAAACTACTTTTCATTGGCTCGATTCCTCTCGAATTAGACTAGCAATTCGACAAAAATGAACAAACCCGTAGTTATTATGAAATCAAAAACCACCTTTCATTGGCTCGATTCCGATCGAATTAGACTAGCAATTTGCCAAAAATGAATAAACCCGAAGTTATCATGAAATCGAAAACCAGTTTTCATTGGCTCGATTCCGATCGAATTAGACTAGCAATTTGCCAAAAATGAACAAACTCGAAGTTATCGTGAAACCAAAAACAACTTTTCAATGGCGCGATTCCAATCGAGTTGAACTAGCAATTCGCCAAAAACGAACAAACCCAAAGTTATCGTGAAATCAAAAGCCACTTTTCATTGGCTCGATTCCAATCGAATTAGTCTAGAAATTCGCCAATAACAAAAAAATCCAAAGTTATCATGAAATCAAAAACCACTTTTCAAAGGCGCGATACCAATCGAGTTGGACAAGCAATTCACTAAAAATGAACAAGCTCGAAGTTATCATGAAATCAAAAATCACTTTCCATTGGCTCCATTCCAATCGAATTAGACTAGCAATTCGCCAAAAACGAACATACCCGAAGTTATCATGAAATCAAAAACCACTTATCAATGGCGCGATTCCAATTGAGTTGGACTAGCAATTCTTTAAAAGGTAACAAACCCGAAGTTATCATGAAATCAAAAGCCACTTTTCATTGGCTCCATTCCAATCTAATTACACTAGGATTTCGCCAAAAATGAACATATCCGAAGTTATCACGAAATCAAAAACCACTTTTCATTTACCCGATTCTGATCGAATTAGACTAGCAATTCGCCAAAAATGAAAAAGCCCGAAGTTATCATGAACTCAAAAACCACTTTTCAATGGCTCGATTTCTCTCGAATTAGACTAGCAATTCGCCAAAAATGAACGAATCCGAAGTGATCATTAAATCAAAAACCACTTTTCAATCGCGCGAATCTAATTTAGTTGGACTAGCAATTCGCTAAAAAGGAACAAACCCGGCGCTACCATGAAATCAAAAACAACTACTCATTAGCTCCATTCCAATCGACTTATACTAGCAATTCGCCAAAAAGGAACAAGTGGGAAGTTACCGTGAAATCAAAAACCACTTTTCAATGGCTCAATTCCTCTCGAATTAGACTAGCAATTCGCCAACAACGAACAAACCCGAAGTTATCCTGAAATCAAAAACCACTTTTCATTGGCTCGATTCCGATCGAATTAGATTAGCATTTCACCAAAAATGAACAAAATCGAAGTTATCATGAAATCAGAAACCACTTTTCATTGGCTGGATTCTGATCGAATAAGACTAGTAATTCGCCAAAAACGAACAAACTCCAAGTTATCATGAAATTAAAATCCACTTTTCAACGGCACAATTCCAATCGAGTTGGAAAAGCAATTCGCTAAAAATGAGCAAACCCGAAGTTATCATGAAATCAAAAGCTACTTTTCATTGGCTCCATTCCAATCGAATTGGACTAGCAATTCGCCAAAAATGAACATACCCGAAGTTATCATGAAATCAAAAACCACTTTTCATTGGCTCGATTTCAGTCGAATTAGACTAGCAATTCGCCAAAAACGAACAAACCCAAAGTTATCATGAAATCAAAAACTACTTTCCAATGGCGCGATTCCAATCGAGTTGGACTAGCAATTCGCTAAAAACGAACAAACCCGAAGTTGTCATGAAATCAAAGACTAATTTTCATTGGCTCCATTCCAATCGAATTAGACTAGCAATTCGCAAAAACAAACACACCCGAAGTTATCATGTAATCAAAAACCACTTTTCATTGGCTTGATTCCAATCGAGATAGACTAGCAATTCACCAAAAATTAACAAATCTGAAGTTATCATGAAATCAAAAACCACTTTTCAATGGCACGATTCCAATCGAGTTGGACTAGCAATTCGTTAAAAATGAACAAACCCGAAGTTATCATAAAATCAAAAACCACTTGTCATTGGCTCCATTCCAATCGAATTAAACTAGCAATTCGCCAAAAAACGAACAAGCCCGAAGTTATCGTGAAATCAAAAACTACTTTTCATTGGTTCGATTCCTCTCGAATTAGATTAGCAATTCGCCAAAAACGAACAAACCCGAAGGTATCATGAAATAAAAAACCACTTTGCATTGGCTCGATTCGGATCGAATTAGACTAGCAATTCGCCAAAAATGAACAAACCCGAAATTATCATGAAATCAAAAACCACTTTTCATTGGCTCGATTCCGATAGAATTAGACTAGCAATTCGTCAAAATGAATAAACCTGAAGTTAGCATGAAATCGAAAACCACTTTTCATTGGCTCGATTCCGATCAAATTAGACTATCAATTCGACAAAAATGAATAAACCCGAAGTTATCGTGAAACTAAAAACCACTTTTCAAGGGCGCGATTCCAATCGAGTTGAACTATCAATTCGCGAAAAATGAGCAAACCCGAAGTTATCATGAAATAAAAAGCCACTTTTCATTGGCTCCATTCCAATCGAATTAGGCTAGCAATTCACCAAAAAGGAACATACCCGAAGTTATCATGAAATCAAAAACCACTTTTCATTGGCTCGATTTCCATCGAATTAGACTAGCAATTCGCCAAAAATGAACAGACCCGAAGTTATCATGAAATCAAAAACCACTTTTCAATGGCGCGATTCCAATCGAGTTGGACTAGCAATTCGCCAAAAACGAACAAACCCAAAGTTATCATTAAATCAAAAACCACTTTTCATTGGCTCCATTCTAATCGAATTAAACTAGCAATTCGCCAAAAATGAACAAGCCCGAAGTTATCGTGAAATCAAAAACCACTTTTCATTGGTTCGATTCCTCTCGAATTAGACTAGCAATTCGCCAAAAATGAACAAACCCAAAGTTATCATTAAATAAAAAATCAATTTTCTTTGGCTCGATCCCGATCGAATTAGACTAGCAACTCGCCCAAAATGAACAAACCCGAAATTACCATGAAATCGAAAACAACTTTTCATTGGCTCGATTCCGATCGAATTAGACTAGTAATTCGCCAAAAACGAACAAACTGCAACTTATCATGAAATCAAAAACCGATTTTCATTGGCTCGATTCCGATCGAAATAGACTAGCAACTCGCCAAAAACGAATAAACCCGTAGTTATCATGAAATCAAAAACCACATTTCAATGGAACGATTCCAATTGAGTTGGGCTAGCAATTCGCTAAAAAAGTACAAACCCGAAGTTATCATGAAATCAAAATCCACTTTTCATTGGCTCAATTGCAATCGAATTAGACTAGCACTTCGCCAAAAACAAACAAGCCCGAAGATATCGTGAAACCAAAAACAACCTTTCTTTGGCTCGATTCCTCTCGAATTAGACTGGCAATTCGCCAAAAATGAACAAACCCGAAATTATCATGAAATCAAAAACCACCTTTCATTGGCTCGATTCCGATCGAATTAGACTGGCAATTCGCCAAAAATGAACAAACCCGAAGTTATCATGAAATCGAAAACCACTTTTCATTGCCTTGATTCCGATCGAATTAGACTAGTAATTCGCCAAAAATGAACAAACTCCAAGTTATCATGAAATCAAAATCCACTTTTCATCGGCTCGATTCTTCTCGAATTAGACTAGCAATCGCCAAAAATGAACAGACCCGAAGTTATCCTGTAATTAAAAAATACTTTTCATTGGCTCGATTCCGATCGAATTAGAGTAGCATTTCGCCAAAAATGAACAAAACCGAAGTTATCATGAAATCAGATACCACTTTTCATTGGCTCGATTCCGATCGAATTAGACTAGTAATTCGCGAAAAATGAACAAACTCCAAGTTTTCATGAAATCAAAAACCACTTTTCAATGGCGCGATTCCAATCGAGTTGGACTAGTAATTCGCTAAAAATGAAGGAACCCGAAGTTCTCATGAAAGCAAAAACCTCTTTTCATTGGCTCCATTTCAATCGAATTAGACTGGCAATTCGAGAAAAACGAACAAGCCCGAAGTTATCGTGAAATCAAAAACCACTTTTCATTGGCTCGATTCCTCTCGAATTAGACTAGCAATTCGTCAAAAATTAACAAATCTGGTGTTATCACGAAATCAGAAGCCACTTTTCAATGGCACGATTCCAATCGAGTAGGACTAGCATTTCGTTAAAAACGAACAAACCCGAAGTTATCATAAAATCAAAAACCACTTTTCATTGCTCCATTCCAATTGAATTAAACTAGCAATTCGCCAAAAACGAACAAGCCCGAAGTTATCGTGAAATCAAAAACCACTTTTCATTGGTTCGATTCCTCTCGAATTAGACTAGCAGTTCGCCAAAAATGAACAAGCCCGAAGTTATCATGAAATCAAAAACCACCTTTCATTGGCTCGATTCCGATCGAATTAGACTAGCAATTCGCCAAAAATGAACAAACCTGAAGTTATCATGAAATCGAAAACCACTTTTCATTGCCTCGATTCCGATCGAATTAGACTAGCAATTCGCCAAAAATGAACAAACTCCAAGTTATCATGAAATCAAAATCCACTTTTCATTGGCTCGATTTCGATCGAATTAGACTAGCAATTCGCCAAAAATGAATAAGCCCGAAGTTATCATGAAATCGAAAACCACTTTTCATTGCTTCAATTCCGATCGAATTAGACTAGTAATTCGCCAAAAATGAACAAACTCCAAGTTATCATGAAATCAAAATCCACTTTTCATTGGCTCGATTCCTCTCGAATTAGACTAGCAATTCGCCAAAAATGAACAACCCCGAAGTTATCCTTTAATTAAAAAATACTTTTCATTGGCTCGATTCTGATCGAATTAGAGTAGCATTTTGCCAAAAATGAACAAAACCGAAGTTATCACAAAATCAGATACCACTTTTCATTGGCTCGATTCCGATCGAATTAGACTAGTAATTCGCGAAAAACGAACAAACTCCAAGTTTTCATGAAATAAAAAACCACTTTTCAATGGCGCGATTCCAATCGAGTTGGACTAGCAATTCGCTAAAAATGAAGAAACCCGATGTTGTCATGAAATCAAAAACCTCCTTTCATTGGCTCCATTCCAATCGAATTAGACTAGCAATTCGACAAAAACGAACAAGCCCGAAGTTACCGTGAAATCAAAAACCACTTTTCATTAGCTCGATTCCTCTCGAATTAGACTAGCAATTCGTCAAAAATTAACAAATCTGGTGTTATCGTGAAATCAAAAACCACTTTTCATTGGTTCGATTCCTCTCAAATTAGACTTGCAATTCGCCAAAAACGAACAAACCCGAAGGTATCATGAAATAAAAAACCACTTTTCATTGGCTCGGTTCCGATCGAATTAGACTAGCAATTTGCCAAAAATGAACAAACCCAAAATTATCATGAAATCGAAAACCACTTTTCATTGGCTCAATTCGGATCGAATTAGACTAGCATTTCGCCAAAAATGAACAAACTGAAGTTATCGTGAAATCAGAAACCACTTTTCATTGTCTCGATTCTGATCGAATTAGACTAGTAATTCGCCAAAAACGAACAAACTCCAAGTTATCATGAAATCAAAAACCACTTTTCAATGGCGCGATTCCAATCGAGTTGGACAAGCAATTCGCTAAAAATGAGCAAACCCAAAGTTATCATGAAATCAAAAGCTACTTTTCGTTGGCTCCATTCCGATCGAATTAGACTAGCAATTCGCCAAAAATGAACGTACCCGAAGTTGTCATGAAATCAAAAACCAATTTTCATTGGCTCAATTCCAATCGAATTAGACTAGCAATTCGCCAAAAACGAACAAACCCGAAGTTATCATGAAATCAAAAACCACTTTTCAATGGCGCGATTCCAATCGAGTTGGACTAGAAATTTGCTAAAAACGAACAAACCCGAAGTTGTCATGAAATCAAAAACTAATTTTCATTGGCTCCATTCCAATCGAATTAGACTTGCAATTCGCAAAAACCGACATAGCAGAAGTTATCAGGTAATCAAAAATCACTTTTCATTGGCTCGATTCCAATCGAGATAGACTAGCAATTCGCCAAAAATTAACAAATCTGAACTTATCATGAAATCAAAAACCAATTTTCAATGGCGCGATTCCAATCGAGTGGGACTAGCAATTTGCTAAAAACGAACAAACCCGAAGTTAACATTAAATCAAAAACCACATTTCATTGGCTCCATTCCAATCGAATTAAACTAGCAATTCGCAAAAACGAACACGACCGAAGTTATCGTGAAATCAAAAACCACTTTTCATTGGTTCGATTCCTCTAGAATTAGACTAGCAATTCGCCAAAAATGAACAAACCCGAAATTATCATGAAATAGAAAATCACTTTTCATTGGCTCGATTCCGATCGAATTAGACTAGCAATTCGCCAAAAATGAACAAACTCCAACTTATCATGAAATCAAAAACCACTTTTCGTTGGCTCGATTCTGATCGAATTAGACTAGCAATTCGCCAAAAATGAATAAACCCGAAGTTATCATGAAATCAAAAACCACTTTTCAATGGCGCGATTCGAATTGAGTTGGACTACTAATTCGCTAAAAACGAACAAACCCGAAGTTATCATGAAATCAAAATCCACTTTTCATTGGCTCCATTTCAATCGGATTAGACTAGCAATCCGCCAAAAAAGAACAAGCCCGAAGATATCGTGAAACCAAAAACCACTTTTCATTGGCTCGATTCCTCTTGAATTAGACTGGCAATTCGCCAAAAACGAACAAACACGAAGTTATCATGAAATCGAAAACCAGTTTTCATTGGCTCGATTCCGATCGAATTAGACTAGCAATTTGCCAAAAATGAACAAACTCGAAGTTATCGTGAAACCAAAAACAACTTTTCAATGGTGCAATTCCAATCGAGTTGAACTAGCAGTTCGCCAAAAACGAACAAACCCAAAGTTATCGTGAAATCAAAAGCCACTTTTCATTGGCTCGATTCCAATCGAATTAGTCTAGAAATTCGCCAATAACAAAAAAAATCCAAAGTTATCATGAAATCAAAAACCACTTTTCAAAGGCGCGATTCCAATCGAGTTGGACAAGCAATTCACTAAAAACGAAGAAACCCGAAGTTATCATGAAATCAAAAATCACTTTCCGTTTGCTCCATTATAATCGAATTAGACTAGCAATTCGCCAAAAACGAACATACCCGAAGTTATCATGAAATCAAAAACCACTTATCAATGGCGCGATTCCAATTGAGTAGGACTAGCATTTCTCTAAAAAGTAACAAACCCGAAGTTATCATGAAATCAAAAGCCACTTTTCATTGGCTCCATTCAAATCGAATTACACTAGCATTTTGCCAAAAAATGAACATATCCGAAGTTCTCATGAAATTAAAAACCACTTTTCATTTGCTCGATTCCGATCGAATTGGACTAGCAATTCACCAAAAATGAATAAACCCGAAGTTATCATGAACTCAAAAACCACTTTTCAATGGCGTGATTCCAATCGAGTTGGACTAGGAATTCGCTAAAAATGGAGAAACCCGGAATTATCATGAAATCAAAATCCACTTTTCATTGGCTCCATTTCAATTGATTTTGACTAGCAATTTGCCAAAAATGAACAAGCCTGAAGATATCGTGAAATCAAAAACAACTTTTCATTGGCTCGATTCCTCTCGAATTAGACTAGCAATTCGCCAAAAACGAACAAACCTGAAGTTATCATGAAATCAAAAACCACTTTTCATTGGCTCGATTCCGATCGAATTAGACTAGCAATTCGCCAAAAATGAATAAACCCGAAGTTATCATGAAACCAAAAACCACTTTTCAATGGCGCGATTCCCATCGAGTTGAACGAGGAATTCGCTAAAAATGAACAAACCCGAAGTTATCATGAAATCAAAAGCCACTTTTCATTGGCTCCATTCCAATCGAATTAGACTAGCAATTCGCCAAAAACGAACAAGCCCGAAGTTATCGTGAAATCAAAAACCACTTTTCATTGGCACGATTTCTCTCGAATTAGACTAGCAATTCGCCAAAAACGAACAAACCCGAAGTGATCATTAAATCAAAAACCACTTTTCAATCGCGCGAATCCAATTTAGTTGGACTAGCAATTAGCTAAAAAGGAACAAACCCGGCGCTATCATGTAATAAAAAACAACTACTCATTAGCTCCATTCCAATCGACTTAGACTAGCAATTCGCCAAAAAGGAACAAGCCCGAAGTTATCGTGAAATCAAAAACCACTTTTCAATGGCTCGATTCCTCTCGAATTAGACTAGCAATTCGCCAAAAACGAGCAAAACCGAAGTTATCCTGAAATCAAAAACCACTTTTCACTGGCTCGATTCCGATCGAATTAGACTAGCATTTCACCAAAAATGAACAAAATCGAAGTTATCATGAAATCAGAAACCACTTTTCATTGGCTGGATTCTGATCGAATTAGACTAGTAATTCGCCAAAAATGAACAAACTCCAGGTTATCATGAAATCAAAAACCACTTTTCAGTGGCACGATTCCAATCGAGTTGGACCAGCAATTCGCTAAAAATGAGCAAACCCTAAGTTATCATGAAATCAAAAGCTACTTTTGATTGGCTCCATTCCAATAGAATTGAACTAGCAATTCGACAAAAACGAACATACCCAAAGTTATCATGAAATCAAAAACCACTTTTCAATGGCGCGATTCCAATCGAGTTGGACTCGC
The DNA here is from genome assembly GCF_002742605.1 of Olea europaea var. sylvestris. Lineage (NCBI taxonomy): Eukaryota > Viridiplantae > Streptophyta > Magnoliopsida > Lamiales > Oleaceae > Olea > Olea europaea. The sequence continues at coordinate 172,803 of NW_019229751.1, forward strand.
AATTCGCTAAAAACGAACAAACCCGAAGTTGTCATGAAATCAAAAACTAATTTTCATTGGCTCCATTCCAATCGAATTAGACTAGCAATTCACCAAAAACGAACATCCCCGAAGTTATCATGAAATCAAAAACCACTTTTCATTGGCTCGATTCCCATCGAATTAGACTAGCAATTTGCCAAAAACGAACAGACCCGAAGTTATCATGAAATCAAAATCCACTTTCAGTGGCGGGATTCCAATCGAGTTGGATTAGCAATTCGCCAAAAATGAACAAACCCGAAGTTATCATTAAATCAAAAACCACTTTTCATTGGCTCCATTCCAATCGAATTAAACTAGCAATTCGCCAAAAATGAATAAGCCCGAAGTTATCGTGAAATCAAAAACCACTTTTCATTGGTTCGATTCCTGTCGCATTAGACTAGCAATTCGCCAAAAATGAACAAACCCGAAGTTATCATGAAATAAAAAACCACTTTTCATTGCCTCGATTCCGATCGAATTAGACTAGCAACTCGTCCAAAATGAACAAACCCGAAATTATCATGAAATCGAAAACCACTTTTCATTGGCTCGATTCCGATCGAATTAGACTAGTAATTCGCCAAAAACGAACAAACTGCAACTTATCATGAAATCAGCAACCACTTTTCATTGGCTCGATTCCGACCGAATTAGACTAGCAATTCGCCAAAAACGAATAAACCCAAAGTTATCATGAAATCAAAAACCACATTTCAATGGCACGATTCCAATTGAGTTGGACTAGCAATTCGCTAAAACGAAAAAACCCAAAGTTATCATGAAATCAAAAACCACATTTCAATGGCACGATTCCAATTGAGTTGGACTAGCAATTCGCTAAAACGAAAAAACCCAAAGTTATCATGAAATCAAAAACCACATTTCAATGGCACGATTCCAATTGAGTTGGACTAGCAATTCGCTAAAACGAAAAAACCCAAAGTTATCATGAAATCAAAATCCACTTTTCATTGGCTCAATTTCAATCGAATTAGAATAGAAACTACTTTTCATTGGCTCGATTCCAATCGAATTAGACTACCATTTCTCCAAAAATGAAAAAACCCGAAGTTATCATGAAATCAAAAACTACTATTCATTGGCTCGATTCCAATCTAATTAGACTAGCAATTCATCGAAAATGATCAAAACCGAAGTTATCATGAAATCAAAAACCACTTTTCATTGGCTCGATTCGAATCGAATTAGACTAGCAATCCGCCAAAAATGAACAAACCCGAAGTTATCACGAAATCAAAACAACTTTTCATATGCTCTATTCCAATCGAATTAGACCAGCAATTCACTGAAAACGATCAAACCCGAAGTTTTCATGAAATCAAAAACCACTTCTCATTGGCTCGATTCCAATCGAATTAAACTAGTATTTCGCCGAAAGCGAACAAACCCAAAGTTATCATGAAATCAAAAACCACTTTTCATTGGCTCGATTCCAATCCAATTAGACTAGCAATTCACCGAAAACGATCAAACCCGAAATTATCGTTAAATCAAAAACCTCTTTTCATTGGCTCGATTCCAATCGAATTAGACTGGCAATTCGTCGAAATTGATCAAAATTGAAATTATCATGAAATCAAAAACCACTTTTCATTGGCTCGATTCCAATCGAATTAGACTAGCAATTCTCCAAAACTGAACAAACCCGATGTTATCATGAAATCAAAAACCACTTTTCATTGGATCGATTTCAATCGAATTAGACTCGCAATTTGCCAAAGACAAACAAACCCGATGTTGTCATGAAATCGAAAACCACTTTTCGTTGGCTCGATTCTAATCGAATAAGATTAGCAATTCTCCAAAAATAAACAACCCCGAAGTTATCCTGAAATCAAAACCACTTTTCATTGGCTCGATTCCAATCGAATTAGACTAGCAATTCACCGAAAACGATCAAACCCGAAGTTTTCATGAAATCAAAAACCACTTTTCATTGGCTCGATTCCAATCGAATTAGACTAGCAATTGCCAAAAAGAACAAACCCGAAGTTATCATGAAATCAAAAACTACTTTTCATTGGCTCGATTCCAATCGAATTAGACTAG
>NW_019229751.1:177636-218397 GCF_002742605.1 Olea europaea var. sylvestris
ACTTTTCATTGGCTCGATTCCGATCGAATTAGACTAGTAATTCGCGAAAAACGAACAAACTCCAAGTTTTCATGATATCAAAACCCACTTTTCATTGGCTCGATTCCGATCGAATTAGACTAGTAATTCGCGAAAAACGAACAAACTCCAAGTTTTCATGATATCAAAACCCACTTTTCATTGGCTCGATTCCGATCGAATTAGACTAGTAATTCGCCAAAAACGAACAAACTGCAACTTATCATGAAATCAGCAACCACTTTTCATTGGCTCGATTCCGACCGAATTAGACTAGCAATTCGCCAAAAATGAACAAACCCGAAATTATCATGAAATCGAAAACCACTTTTCATTGGCTCGATTCCGATCGAATTAGACTAGCATTTCGCCAAAAATGAACAAAACCGAAGTTATCATGAAATCAGAAACCACTTTTCATTGGCTCGATTCTGATCGAATTAGACTAGTAATTCGCCAAAAACGAACAAACTCCAAGTTATCATGAAATCAAAAACAACTTTTCAATGGCGCGATTCCAATCGAGTTGGACAAGCAATTCGCTAAAAATGAGCAAACCCAAAGTTATCATGAAATCAAAAGCTACTTTTCATTGGCTCCATTCCAATCGAATTAGACTAGCGATTCGCCAAAAACGAACGTACCCAAAGTTGTCATGAAATCAAAAATCATTTTTCATTGGCTCGATTCCAATCGAATTAGACTAGCAATTCGCCAAAAAGGAACAAAACAGAAGTTATCATGAAATCAAAAACCACTTTTCAATGGCGCGATTCCAATCGAGCTGGACTAGCAATTCGCTAAATACGAACAAACCCGAAGTTGTCATGAAATCAAAAACTAATTTGCATTGGCTCCATTCCAATCGAATTAGACTAGCAATTCGCAAAAACCAACATGCCCGAAGTTATCAGGTAATCAAAAATCACTTTTCATTGGCTCGATTCCAATTGAGATAGAATAGCAATTTGCCAAAAATTAACAAATCTGAAGTTATCATGGAATCAAAAACCACTTTTCAATGGCGCGATTCCAATCGAGTGGGACTAGCAATTCGCTAAAAACGAACAAACCTGAAGTTATCATTAAATCAAAAACCACATTTCATTGGCTCCATTCCAATCGAATTAAACTAGAAATTCGCCAAAAACGAACACGCCCGAAGTTATCGTGAAATCAAAAACCACTTTTCATTGGTTCGATTCCTCTCGAATTAGACTAGCAATTCGCCAAAAACGAACAAACCCGAAATTATCATGAAATAGAAAACCACTTTTCATTGGCTCGATTTCGATCAAATTAGACTAACAATTCGCCAAAAATGAATAAACCCGAAGTTATCATGAAATCAAAAACCACTTTTCAATGGCGCGATTCGAATTGAGTTGGACTAGCAATTCGCTAAAAACGAACAAACCCGAAGTTATCATGAAATCAAAATCCACTTTTCATTGGCTCCATTTCAATCGGATTAGACTAGCAATTCGCCAAAAATGAACATGCACGAAGATATCGTGATACCAAAAACAACTTTTCATTGGCTCGATTCCTCTCGAATTAGACTGGCAATTCACCAAAAACGAACAAACATGAAGTTATCATGAAATCAAAACCACCTTTCATTGGCTCGATTCCGATCGAATTAGACTAGCAATTAGCCAAAAATGAACAAACCCGAAGTTATCATGAAATCGAAAACCACTTTTCGTTTGCTCGATTCCGATCGAATTAGACTAGTAATTCGCCAAAAACGAACAAACTACAAGTTATCATGAAATCAAAAACCACTTTTCATTGACTAGATTCCGATCGAATTAGACTAGCGATTCGCCAAAAAAATGAATAAACCCAAAGTTATCATGAAATCAAAAGTTACTTTTCATTGGCTCCATTCCAATCGAATTAGACTAGCAATTCGCCAAAAACGAACATACCCGAAGTTGTCACGAAATCAAAAACCACTTTTCATCGGCTCGATTCCAATCGAATTAGACTAGCAATTCGCCAAAAATGAACAAACCCGAAGTTATCATGAAATCAAAAACCACTTTTCAATGGCGCGATTCCAATCGAGTTGGACTAGCAATTCGCTAAATACGAACAAACCCGAAGTTGACATGAAATCAAAAACTAATTTTCATTGGCTCCATTCCAATCGAATTAGACTAGCAATTCGCAAAAACCAACATACCCGAAGTTATCAGGTAATCAAAAATCACTTTTCATTGGCTTGATTCCAATTGAGATAGACTAGCAATTCGCCAAAAAATAACAAATTTGAAGTTATCATGAAATCAAAAACCACTTTTCAATGGCGCGATTCCAATCGAGTGGGACTTGCAATTCGCTAAAAATGAACAAACCCGAAGTTATCATTAAATCAAAAACCACATTTCATTGGCTCCATTCCAATCGAATTAAACTTGCAATTCGCCAAAAACGAACAGGCCCAAAGTTATCGTGAAATCAAAAACCACTTTTCATTGGCTCGATTCCTCTCGAATTAGACTGGCACTTCACCAAAATCGAACATACCCGAAGTTGTCATGAAATCAAAAACCACTTTTCAATTGCGCGATTCCAATTGAGTTGGACTAGCAATTCGCTAAAAAGTAACAAACCCAAAGTTATCATAAAATCAAAAACCACTTTTCATTGGCTCCATTCCAATCGAATTACACTAGCATGTCGACAAAAACGAACATATCCGAAGTTATCATGAAATCAAAAACCACTTTTCATTAGCTCGATTCCGATCGAATTAGACTAGCAATTCGCCAAAAACGAATAAACCCAAAGTTATCATGGAATCAAAAATCACTTTTCAATGGCGCGATTCCAATCGAGTTGGACCAGCAATTCACCAAAAACGAAGAAACCCGGAGTTATCATAAAATCAAAATCCACTTTTCATTGGCTCCATTTCAATTGATTTAGACTAGCAATTCGTCAAAAATGAACAAGCCCGGAGATATCGTGAAATCAAAAACAACTTTTCATCGGCTCGATTCCTCTCGAATTAGACTAGCAATTCGCCAAAAATGAATAAACTCGAAGTTATCATGAAATCAAAAACCTCCTTTCATTGGCTCGATTCCGATCGAATTAGACTAGCAATTCGCCCAAAATGAATAAACCCGAAGTTATCATGAAACCAAAACCCACTTTTCAATGGCGCGATTCCCATCGAGTTGAACGAGCAATTCGCTAAAAATGAACAAACCCGAAGTTATCATGAAATCGGAGACCACTTTTCATTGGCTCGATTCCGATCGAATTAGACTAGCAATTCGCCAAAAATGAATAAACTCGAAGTTATCATGAAATCAAAAACCTCCTTTCATTGGCTCGATTCCGATCGAATTAGACTAGCAATTCGCCAAAAATGAATAAACTCGAAGTTATCATGAAATCAAAAACCTCCTTTCATTGGCTCGATTCCGATCGAATTAGACTAGCAATTCGCCAAAAATGAACAAACCCGAAGTTATCATGAAATCGGAGACCACTTTTCATTGGCTCGATTCCGATCGAATTAGACTAGCAATTCGCCAAAAATGAATAAACCCGAAGTTATCATGAAACCAAAAACCACTTTTCAATGGCGCGATTCCCATCGAGTTGAACGAGCAATTCGCTAAAAATGAACAAACCCGAAGTTATCATGAAATCAAAAGCCACTTTTCATTGTCTCCATTCCAATCGAATTAGACTAGCAATTCGTTAAAAACGAACAAACCCGAAGTTATCATTTAATCAAAAACCACTTTTCAATGGCGCGATTCCAATTTAGTTGGACTAGCAATTCACTAAAAATGAACAAACCCGAAGTTATCATGAAATCAAAAGCCACTTTTCATTGGCTCCATTCCAATCGAATTAGACTAGCAATTCGCCAAAAACGAACAAGCCCGAAGTTATCGTGAAATCAAAAACCACTTTTCATTGGCTCGATTCCTCTCGAATTGACTAGCAATTCGCCAAAAATGAGCAAACCTGAAGTTAACATGAAATCAAAAACCACCATTCATTGGCTCGATTCCGATCGAATTAGACTAGCGATTCGCCAAAAAGGAAAAAACCCGAAGTTATCCTGAAATCAAAAACCACTTTTCATTCGCTCGATTCCGATCGAATTAGACTAGCATTTCGCCAAAAATGAACAAAACCGATGTTATCGTGAAATCAGAAACCACTTTTCATTGGCTCGATTTCGATTGAATTAGACTTGCAATTCGCCAAAAATGAATACACTCGAAGTTATCATGAAATCAAAAACCACTTTTCATTGGCTCGATTTCTCTCGAATTAGACTAGCAAATCGCCAAAAATGAACAAACCCGAAGTTTTCATGAAATCAAAAGCCACTTTTCATTGGCTCCATTCCAATCAAATTAGGTTAGCAATTCGCCAAAAACGAAGAAGCCCGAAGTTATCGTGAAATCAAAAACCACTTTCCATTGGCTCGATTTCTCTCGAATGAGACTAGCAATTCGCCAAAAATGAACAAACCCGAAGTTATCATTAAATCAAAAACCACTTTTCAATGGCGCTATTTCAATTTAGTTGGACTAGTAATTCACTAAAAATGAACAAACCCGAAGTTATCATGAAATCAAGAACCACTTTTCAATGGCACGATTCCAATCGAGTTGGACTAGCAATTTACTAAAAACGAACAAACCCGAAGTTGTCATGAAATCAAAAACTAATTTTCATTGGATCTGATAAGTGTGTTTTTACACACTTATTTGGTTCACAAACATGACTTAAGCATGGATAAAATGGTTGAATTGTGACTTAATCCAGTTAAATTCATGCATTGTAGGTAATTCAATGAAAATTGTGGAATTCAGGAGAAAAGAGCCGAAGAAGGACCAAAATGTAACAATTTGATAGTTCGAGGACCAAAGGTGCAAATATTGAAAAGTTGAGCTAAATGCAAAACGAGAGTAGAAACATGCCAAGGATGAGCTCAATAACAAAGCAAAATAAGTGGAGGAAGAAAGAATGGAAGATGGACTAAATTGAAGATAATTGAAAGATGGAGGACTAAAATGCAAATACTCAAAAGATGTGCCGAATGAGTGGCATAATATTTGAAAGTGTTGATCATCAATTGGAAGATAAGAATTGTTGAAAAGATGAAGAAATCGAAGAAAGAAGTCAAGGGAAGCAACAAAGAAGTTCAGGGACCAAATTGAACAAACCACATAGATGGTTACTTCTATGCGACCGCATAGTGTAACCTTCTATGCGGTCTCATAGAAGGTTTCAGGGATTAATTGAGAAAAAATAATTGATCTATCCGACCGCATAGATTCCTTCTATGCAGTTGCATAGTTCGTTTTTAAAACCTTGGGCGTAGTTTTTCGTTTTCGTTGAAACTCCTTTCCTACTTAATTTGGACGCGATATAAATACCAAAATTCATCATATGAAGGGCAAGAACGACCAGGGAGAGGAGAGAAACCAAAATTGGAGGCAAGAAACTTGATTTTGGATTCAATTTCACACAGGCTCGAGACGGGATTGAAGATTATACACACGGATTGAAGAAATTCCATACGGGTGTATTCTTATTATCTTTTTAATTTCGTTTTTCAATTTCTTGATTTTGTAATGACGATTATAGGCTAGGGTTTTTGTTCATTAAGGATTTGATGAACCTTTTGATGATTTAAATTTCCGTTATTTCATAAATTCAACATTAGTTTCGATTGGACAAATGTTTGATTTATATGATTTGAATGTTTCCATAATTATTTGGCCAATTATTATGTGATTGTAGATGATTTATTCTTTGCATTCGAAAGAAGGGGAATAAATTCGATAAAATATAAATTGACATAGGGTCCGATAGGGGATGGAAACTTACCTCTATGCCTTATGTAATTCATGAAAATGTTCATAAAAAGTCATGCATTCTTGTACATTGCATCATCCATAGAAATATAGGCTGGTGGTGTGTAAGAGTAGATTCAATATATATCGAGAGAGTATATTAGATAATTTAGGAATATTGAATTGGCATTTTGTTCCATCGACTAGTTGAATTTGTGAAATTAGGGTTTTTAATAGTCAATTGGGGATTCAAGTTCTTAATGATTTCATTTCAATTCATTTCAATACAATAGTTCTAAAATTGCATATTTACATTTCAGTTGCGTGTTTATTTCATTAGATTAGTGAAATTTCGAAATTAGGGTTTCCAATTTTGAAATTAGGGTTTTCTTTGCAATTAGGGTTTCAAATTGGGGATTTCTCCCAAAATTAGGGTTTTCACATTTAAACCAAATTTTCATTCAATTAGATTCGGTTAAGGTCACATTAGTTTAATTAGAGCTAATTCAATCCTCGTGGGAACGATACTTGGACTCATAGTCCATTTTACTACTTGTTAACGAACCGTACACTTGCGGTGGGTTTTAAAATCGAGAAGAAATAATTTCGCGAACAGGATCCATTCTAATACAATTAGACTAGCAATTCGCAAAAACCAACATACCCGAAGTTCTCAGGTAATCAAAAATCACTTTTCATTGGCTTGATTCCAATCGAGATAGACTAGTAATTTGCCAAAAATTAACAAATCTAAAGTTATCATGAAATCCAAAACCACTTTTCAATGGCGCGATTCCAATCGAGTGGGGCTAGCAATTCGCTAAAAACGAACAAACCCGAAGTTATCATTAAATCAAAAACCACGTTTCATTGGCTCCATTCCAATCGAATTAAACTAGCAATTCGCCAAAAATGAACGCGCCTGAAGTTATCATGAAATCAAAAACAACTTTTCATTGGTTCGATTCCTCTAGAATTAGACTAGCAATTCGCTAAAAACGAACAAACCTGAAGTTATCATGAAATAAAAAACCACTTTTCATTGGCTCGATTCCGATCGAATTAGACTAGCGATTCGCCAAAAATGAACAAACCCGAAGTTATCATGAAATCAAAAACCACTTTTCACTGGCGCGATTCCAATCGAGTTGGACTAGCAATTCGCTAAAAATGAACAAACCCGAAGTTATCATGAAATCAAAAACCACTTTTCACTGGCGCGATTCCAATCGAGTTGGACTAGCAATTCGCTAAAAATGAACAAACCCGAAGTTATCATGAAATCAAAAACCACTTTTCACTGGCGCGATTCCAATCGAGTTGGACTAGCAATTCGCTAAAAATGAACAAACCCGAAGTTATCATGAAATCAAAAACCACTTTTCACTGGCGCGATTCCAATCGAGTTGGACTAGCAATTCGCTAAAAATGAACAAACCCGAAGTTATCATGAAATCAAAAACCACTTTTCACTGGCGCGATTCCAATCGAGTTGGACTAGCAATTCGCTAAAAATGAACAAACCCGAAGTTATCATGAAATCAAAAACCACTTTTCACTGGCGCGATTCCAATCGAGTTGGACTAGCAATTCGCTAAAAATGAACAAACCCGAAGTTATCATGAAATCAAAAACCACTTTTCACTGGCGCGATTCCAATCGAGTTGGACTAGCAATTCGCTAAAAATGAACAAACCCGAAGTTATCATGAAATCAAAAACCACTTTTCACTGGCGCGATTCCAATCGAGTTGGACTAGCAATTCGCTAAAAATGAACAAACCCGAAGTTATCATGAAATCAAAAACCACTTTTCACTGGCGCGATTCCAATCGAGTTGGACTAGCAATTCGCTAAAAATGAACAAACCCGAAGTTATCATGAAATCAAAAACCACTTTTCACTGGCGCGATTCCAATCGAGTTGGACTAGCAATTCGCTAAAAATGAACAAACCCGAAGTTATCATGAAATCAAAAACCACTTTTCACTGGCGCGATTCCAATCGAGTTGGACTAGCAATTCGCTAAAAATGAACAAACCCGAAGTTATCATGAAATCAAAAACCACTTTTCACTGGCGCGATTCCAATCGAGTTGGACTAGCAATTCGCTAAAAATGAACAAACCCGAAGTTATCATGAAATCAAAAACCACTTTTCACTGGCGCGATTCCAATCGAGTTGGACTAGCAATTCGCTAAAAATGAACAAACCCGAAGTTATCATGAAATCAAAAACCACTTTTCACTGGCGCGATTCCAATCGAGTTGGACTAGCAATTCGCTAAAAATGAACAAACCCGAAGTTATCATGAAATCAAAAACCACTTTTCACTGGCGCGATTCCAATCGAGTTGGACTAGCAATTCGCTAAAAATGAACAAACCCGAAGTTATCATGAAATCAAAAACCACTTTTCACTGGCGCGATTCCAATCGAGTTGGACTAGCAATTCGCTAAAAATGAACAAACCCGAAGTTATCATGAAATCAAAAACCACTTTTCACTGGCGCGATTCCAATCGAGTTGGACTAGCAATTCGCTAAAAATGAACAAACCCGAAGTTATCATGAAATCAAAAACCACTTTTCACTGGCGCGATTCCAATCGAGTTGGACTAGCAATTCGCTAAAAATGAACAAACCCGAAGTTATCATGAAATCAAAAACCACTTTTCACTGGCGCGATTCCAATCGAGTTGGACTAGCAATTCGCTAAAAATGAACAAACCCGAAGTTATCATGAAATCAAAAACCACTTTTCACTGGCGCGATTCCAATCGAGTTGGACTAGCAATTCGCTAAAAATGAACAAACCCGAAGTTATCATGAAATCAAAAACCACTTTTCACTGGCGCGATTCCAATCGAGTTGGACTAGCAATTCGCTAAAAATGAACAAACCCGAAGTTATCATGAAATCAAAAACCACTTTTCACTGGCGCGATTCCAATCGAGTTGGACTAGCAATTCGCTAAAAATGAACAAACCCGAAGTTATCATGAAATCAAAAACCACTTTTCACTGGCGCGATTCCAATCGAGTTGGACTAGCAATTCGCTAAAAATGAACAAACCCGAAGTTATCATGAAATCAAAAACCACTTTTCACTGGCGCGATTCCAATCGAGTTGGACTAGCAATTCGCTAAAAATGAACAAACCCGAAGTTATCATGAAATCAAAAACCACTTTTCACTGGCGCGATTCCAATCGAGTTGGACTAGCAATTCGCTAAAAATGAACAAACCCGAAGTTATCATGAAATCAAAAACCACTTTTCACTGGCGCGATTCCAATCGAGTTGGACTAGCAATTCGCTAAAAATGAACAAACCCGAAGTTATCATGAAATCAAAAACCACTTTTCAATGGCGCGATTCCAATCGAGTTGGACTAGCAATTTGCTAAAAACGAACAAACCCGAAGTTGTCATAAAATCAAAAACTAATTTTCATTGGATCCATTCTAATAGAATTAGACTAGCAATTCGCAAAAACCAGCATACCCGAAGTTATCAAGTAATCAAAAATCACTTTTCATTGGCTTGATTCCAATAGAGATAGACTAGCAATTCGCCAAAAATTAACAAATCTGAAGTTATTATGAAATCAAAAACCACTTTTCAATGGCGCGATTCCAATCGAGTGGGGCTAGCAATTCGCTAAAAATGAACAAATCCGAAGTTATCATTAAATCGAAAACCACATTTCATTGGCTCCATTCCAATCGAATTAAACTAGCAATTCGCCAAAAATGAAAACGCCTGAAGTTATCATGAAATCAAAAACCACTTTTCATTGGTTCGATTCCTCTCGAATTAGATTAGCAATTCGTCAAAAACGAACAGACCCGAAGTTATCATGAAATAAAAAACCACTTTTCATTGGCTCGATTCCGATCGAATTAGACTAGCAATTCGTCAAAAACGAACAAACTCCAACTTATCATGAAATCAAAAACCACTTTTCATTGGCGCGATTCCAATCGAATTAGACTGGCACTTCGCCAAAATCGAACATACCCGAAGTTATCATGAAATCAAAAACCACTTTTCAATGGCGCGATTCCAATTGAGTTGGACAAGCAATTCGCTAAAAATGAGCAAACCCGAAGTTATCATGAAATCAAAAGATACTTTTCATTAGCTCCATTCCAATCGAATTAGACTAGCAATTCGCAAAAAACGAACAAACCCGAAGTTATCATGAAATCAAAAACCACTTTTCAATGGCGCGATTCCAATCGAGTTGGACTAGCAATTCGCTAAAAATGAACAAACCCGAAGTTATCATGAAATCAAAAACCACTTTTCAATGGCGCGATTCCAATCGAGTTGGACTAGCAATTCGCTAAAAATGAACAAACCCGAAGTTGTCATGAAATCAAAAACTAATTTTCATTGGCTCCATTCCAATCGAATTAGACTAGCAATTCGCAAAAACCAACATACGCGAAGTTATCAGGTAATCAAAATCACTTTTCATTGGCTCATTCCAATCGAGATAGATTAGCAATTCACCAAAAATTAACAAATCTGAAGTTATCATGAAATCAAAAACTACTTTTCAATGGCCCGATTCCAATCGAGTTGGACTAGCAATTCGCTAAAAATGAACAAACCCGAATTTATCATTAAATCAAAAACCACTTTTCATTGGCTCCATTCCAATCGAATTAAACTAGCAATTCACCAAAAATGAACAAGCCCGAAGTTATCGTGAAATCAAAAACCACTTTTCATTGGTTCGACTCCTCTGGAATTAGACTAGCAATTCGCAAAAAACGAACAACCCCCGAAGTTATCATGAAATAAAAAAACACTTTTCATTGGCTCGATTTCGATCGAATTAGACTAGCAATTCGCCAAAAATGAACAAACCCGAAATTATCATGAAATCGAAAACCACTTTTCATTGGCTCGATTCCGATCGAATTAGACTAGTAATTTGCTAAAAACGAACAAACTCCAACTTATCATGAAATCAAAAACCACTTTTCATTGGCTCGATTCCGATCGAATTAGACTAGCAATTCGCCAAAAATGAATAAACCCGAAGTTATCATGAAATCAAAAACCACTTTTCAATGGCGCGATTCCAATTGAGTTGGACTAGAAATTTGCTAAAAATGAACAAACCCGAAGTTATCATGAAATCAAAATCCACTTTTCATTGGCTCCATTTCAATCGAATTAGACTAGCAATTCGCCAAAAATGAACAAGCCCGAAGATATCATGAAACCAAAAACAACTTTTCATTGGCTCGATTCCTCTCGAATTAGACTGGCAATTCGCCAAAAACGAACAAACCTGAAGTTATCATGATATCAAAAACCACCTTTCACTGGCTCGATTCCGATCGAATTAGACTAGCAATTCGCCAAAAATGAACAAACACGAAGTTATCATGAAATCAAAAACCACTTTTCATTAGCTCGATTCCGATCGAATTAGACTAGTAATTCGCCATAAACAAATAAACTCCAAGTTATCATGAAATCAAAAACCACTTTTCATTGGCTCGATTCCGATCGAATTAGACTAGCAATTCGCCGAAAATGAATAAACCCGAATTTGTCATGAAATGAAAAACCACTTTGCGATGGCGTGATTCCAATCGAATTACACTAGCAATTCGTCAAAAATGAACAAACTCGAAGTTATCGTGAAATCAAAAAACAGTTTCCAAAGGCGCGATTCCAATTGAGCTGGACTAGCAATTCGCCAAAAATGAACAAACCCGACGTTATCATGAAATCAAAAACCACTTTTCATTGGCTCGATTCCTCTCGAATTAGACTAGCAATTCGCCAAAAATGAACAAACCCGAAGTTATCCAGTAATTAAAAACCACTTTTCATTGGCTCGATTCCGATCGAATTAGACTAGCATTTCACCAAAAATGAACAAAACCGAAGTTATCATGAAATCAGATACCACTTTTCATTGGCTCGATTCCGATCGGATTAGACTAGTAATTCGCGAAAAACGAACAAACTCCAAGTTTTCTTGAAATCAAAACCCACTTTTCATTGGCTCGATTCCGATCGAATTAGACTAGCAATTCGCCAAAAATGAATAAATTCGAAGTTATGATGAAATCAAAAACCACTTTTCAATGGCGCGATTCCAATCGGGTTGGATTAGCAATTCGTAAAAATGAACAAATCCGAAGTTTTCATGAAATCAAAAGCTACTTTTCATTGGCTCCATTCCAATCGAATTGGACTAGCAATTCGTCAAAAATGAACAAACTCGAAGTTATCATGAAATCAAAAAACACTTTCCAAAGGCGCGATTCCAATCAGGTTGAACTAGCAATTCCCTAAAAATGAACAAACCCGGCGTTATCATGAAATCAAAAATCACTATTCATTCGCTCCATTCCAATCGAATTAGACTAGCAATTCGCCAAAAATGAACAGGCCCGAAGTTATTGTGAAATCAAAAACCACTTTTCGTTGGCTCGATTCCTCTCGAATTAGACCAGCAATTCGCCAAAAATGAACATACGCGAAGTTATCATGAAATCAAAAACCACTTTTCAATGGCGCAATTCCAATTGAGTCGGACTAGCAATTCGCTTAAAAGAAATAAACCCGAAGTTATCATGAAATCAAAAACCACTTTTCATTGGCTCCATTCCAATCGAATTACACTAGCATTTCGACAAAAAATGAACATATCCTAAGTTATCATAAAATCAAAAACCACTTTTCATTACCTCGATTCCGATCGAATTAGACTAGCAATTCGCCAAAAACGAATAAACCCGAAGTTATCATGAAATCAAAAACCACTTTTCAATGGCGCGATTCCAATCGAGTTGGACCAGCAATTTTCTGAAAATGGAGAAACCCTGAGTTATCATGAAATCAAAATCCACTTTTCATTGGCTCCATTTCAATTGATTTAGACTAGCAATTCGCCAAACACGAACAAGCCCGAAGATATCGTGAAATCAAAAATAACTTTTCATCGGCTCGATTCCTCTCGAATTAGATTAGCAATTCACCAAAAATGAACAAGCCCGAAGTTATCATGAAATCAAAAACCTCCTTTCATTGGCTCGATTCCGATCGAATTAGACTAGCAATTCGCCAAAATGAAGAAACCCGAAGTTATCATGAAATCGAAAACCACTTTTCATTGGTTCGATTCTGATCGAATTAGACTAGCAATTCGCCAAAAATGAATGAACCCGAAGTTATCATGAAATCAAAAAACACTTTCCAAAGGCGCGATTCCAATCAAGTTGGACTAGTAATTCGCTAAAAATGAACAAAACTGGCGTTATCATGAAATCAAAAACCACTATTCTTTGGCTCCATTCCAATCGAATTAGACTAGCAATTAGCCAAAAACAAACAAGCCCGAAGTTAACGTTAAATCAAAAACCACTTTTCATTAGCTCGATTCCAATCGAATTAGACTAGCAATTCGTCAAAAACGAACAAATCCGAAGTTATCATGAAATCAAAAACTACTTTTCAATGGCGTGATTCCAATCGAGTTGGACTAGCAATTCGTCAAAAACGAACAAACCCGAAGTTGTCATGAAATCAAAAACCAATTTTCATTGGCTCCATTCCAATCGAATTCGACTAGCAATTTGCCAAAAACCAACATACCTGAAGTTATCATGAAATCAAAAACCACTTTTTATTGGCTCGATTCCAATCGAATTAGACTAGCAATTCGCAAAAAAACAAACAGGCCCGAAGTTATCATGAAATCAAAAACCACCTTTCAATGGCGCGATTCCAATCAAGTTGGACTAGCAATTCGCTAAAAACGAACAAACCCGAAGTTGTCATGAAATCAAAAACAAATTTTCATTGGCTCCATTCCAATCGAATTACACTAGCAATTCGTCAAAAATGAACAAACTCGAAGTTATCGTGAAATCAAAAAACACTTTCCAAAGGCGCGATTCCAATCGAGTTGGACTAGCAATTCACCAAAAATGAACAAACCCGGTGTTATCATGAAATCAAAATCCACTATTCATTAGCTCCATTCCAATCGAATTAGACTAGCAATTCGCCCAAAATGAACAAGCCCGAAGTTATCGTGAAATCAAAATCCACTTTTCATTGGCTCGATTCCTATCGAATTAGACTAGCAATTCTCCAAAAATGAACAAACCCGAAGTTACACTGAAATTAAAAATCACTTTTCATTGGCTCGATTCCGATCGAATTAGACTTGCATTTCGCCAAAAACGAACAAAATCGAAGTTATCCTGAAATCAGATACCACTTTTCATTGGCTCGATTCCGATCGAATTAGACTAGTAATTCGCGAAAAACGAACAAACTCCAAGTTTTCATGAAATCAAAACCCACTTTTCATTGGCTCGATTCCGATCGAATTAGACTACCAATTCGCCAAAAATGAATAAACTCGAAGTTATCATGAAACCAAAAATCACTTTTCAATGGCGTGATTCCAATCGAGATGGACAAGCAATTCGCTAAAAATGAACAAATCCGAAGTTTTCATGAAATCAAAAGCCACTTTTCATTGGCTCCATTCCTATAAAATTAGACTAGCAATTCGTCAAAAATGAACAAACTCGAAGTTATCATGAAAACAAAAAACACTTTCCAAAGGCACGATTCCAATCGAGTTGGACTAGCAATTCGCTAAAAATGAACAAACCCAACATTATCATGAAATCAAAAACCACTATTCATTAGCTCCATTCCAATCGAATTAGACTAGCAATTCACCTCAAACGAATAAACTCGAAGTTATAATGAAATCAAAAACCACTTTACAATGGCGCGATTCCAATTGAGTTGGACTAGCAATTCCTAAAAACGAACAAACCCGAAGTTATCATGAAATCAAAATCCACTTTTCATTGGCTCCATTTCATTCGAATTAGACTAGCAATTCGCCAAAAATGAACAAGCCCGAAGTTATCGTGAAATTAAAAACCACTTTTCATTGGCTCGATTCCTCTCGAATTAGACTAGAAATTAGACAAAAATGAATAAACCCAAAGTTATCATGAAATCAAAAACCACTTTTCTATGGCGCGATTCCAATCGAGTTGAACTAGCAATTCGCTAAAAATGAACAAACCCGAAGTTATCATGAAATAAAAAGCCACTTTTCTTTGGCTCCATTCCAACCGAACTAGACTAGCAATTCGTCAAAAATGAACAAACTCGAAGTTATCGTGAAATCAAAAAACACTTTCCAAAGGCGCGATTCCGATCGAGTTGGATTAGTAATTCGCCAAAAATGACCAAGCCCGGCGTTATCATGAAATGAGAAACTACTATTCATTGGCTCCATTCCAATCGAATTAGACTAGCAATTCGCCAAAAACGAACAAGCCAGAAGTTATCATGAAATCAAAATCCACTTTTCATTGGCTCGATTCCTCTCGAATTAGACTAGCAATTCGCCAAAAATGAACAAACCCGAAGTTATCCTGAAATTAAAAACCACTTTTCATTAGCTCGATTCGGATCGAATTAGACTAGCATTTCGCCAAAAACGAATAAACTAGAAGTTATCATGAAATCAAAAACCACTTTTCAATGGCGCGATTCCAATCGAGTTGGACTAGCAATTCGGTAAAAATGAACAAATCCGAAGTTTTCATGAAATCAAAAGCCACTTTTCATTGGCTCCATTCCAATAGAATTAGACTAGGAATTCGTCAAAAATGAACAAACTCGAAGTTATCATGAAATCAAAAAACACTTTCCAAAGGCGCGATTCCAATCGAGTTTGACTAACAATTCGCTAAAAATGAACAAACCCGGCGTTATCATGAAATCAAAAACCACTATTCATTGGCTCCATTCCAATCGAATTAGACTAGCAATTCGCCAAAAACGAACAAGTCCGAAGTTATCGTGAAATCAAAAACCACTTTTCATTGGCTCGATTCCTCTCGAATTAGACTAGCAATTCGTCAAAAATGAATAAACCCGAAGTTATCATGAAATCAAAAACCTCTTTTCAATGGCGCGATTCCAATCGAGTTGAACTAGCAATTCGCTAAAAATGAACAAACCCGAAGTTATCATGAAATAAAAAGCCACTTTTCTTTGGCTCCATTCTAACCGAACTAGACTATTAATTCGTCAAAAATGAACAAACTCGAAGTTATCGTGAAATCAAAAAACACTTTCGAAAGGTGCGATTCCAATCGAGTTGGATTAGCAATTCGCCAAAAATGACCAAGCCCGGCGTTATCGTGAAATCAGAAACTACTATTCATTGGCTCCATTCCAATCGAATTAGACTAGCAATTCTCCAAAAACGAACAAGCCAGAAGTTATCGTGAAATCAAAATCCACTTTTCATGGCTCGATTCCTTTCGAATTAAACTAGCAATTCGCCAAAAATGAACGAACCCGAAGTTATCTTGAAATTAAAAACCACTTTTCATTGGCTCGATTCCGATCGAATTAGACTAGCATTTCGCCAAAAACGAATAAACTAGAAGTTATCATGAAATCAAAAACCACTTTTCAATGGCGCGATTCCAATCGAGTTGGACTAGCAATTCGGTAAAAATGAACAAATTCGAAGTTTTCATGAAATCAAAAGCCACTTTTCATTGGCTCGATTCCAATAGAGTTAGACTAGGAATTCGTCAAAAATGAACAAACTTGAAGTTATCATGAAATCAAAAAACACTTTCCAAAGGCGCGATTCCAATCGAGTTGGACTAGCAATTCGCTAAAAATGAACAAACCCGGCATTATCATGAAATCAAAAACCACTACTCATTGGCTCCATTCCAATCAAATTAGACTAGCAATTCGTCAAAAACGAACAAGTTCGAAGTTATCGTGAAATCAAAAACCACTTTTCATTGGCTCGATTCCTCTCGAATTAGACTAGCAATTCGCCAAAAAATGAATAAACCCGAAGTTATCATGAAATCAAACACCACTTTTCAATGGCGCGATTCCAATCGAGTTGAACTAGCAATTCACTAAAAATGAACAAACCCGAAGTTATCATGAAATAAAAAGCCGCTTTTCTTTGGCTCCATTCCAACCGAATTAGACTAGCAATTCGTCAAAAATAAACAAACTCGAAGTTATCGTGAAATCGAAAACCACTTTAAAAGGGGCGATTCCAATCAAGTTGGACTAGCAATTCACTAAAAATGAACAGACCCGGCGTTATAATAAAATCAAAAACCACCTTTCATTGGCTCGATTACAATCGAATTAGACGAGCAATTCACCAAAAATGAACAAACCAGAAATTATCGTGAAATCAGAAACTACTATTCATTGGCTCCATTCCAATCGAATTAGACTAGCAATTCGCCAAAAATGAACAAGCCAGAAGTTATCGTGAAATCAAAATCCACTTTTCATTGGCTCGATTCCTCTCGAATTAAACTCGCAATTCGCCAAAAATGAACAAACCTGAAGTTATCCTGAAATTAAAAACCACTTTTCATTGGCTCGATTCCGATCGAATTAGACTAGCATTTCGCCAAAACGAATAAACTAGAAGTTATCATGAAATCAAAAACCACTTTTCAATGGCGCGATTCCAATCGAGTTGGACTAGCAATTCGGTAAAAATGAACAAATCCGAAGTTTTCATGAAATCAAAAGCCACTTTTCATTGGCTCCATTCCAATAGAATTAGACTAGGAATTCGTCAAAAATGAACAAACTCGAAGTTATCATGAAATCAAAAAACACTTTCCAAAGGCGCGATTCCAATCGAGTTTGACTAACAATTCGCTAAAAATGAACAAACCCGGCGTTATCATGAAATCAAAAACCACTATTCATTGGCTCCATTCCAATCGAATTAGACTAGCAATTCGCCAAAAACGAACAAGTCCGAAGTTATCGTGAAATCAAAAACCACTTTTCATTGGCTCGATTCCTCTCGAATTAGACTAGCAATTCGCCAAAAATGAATAAACCCGAAGTTATCATGAAATCAAAAACCTCTTTTCAATGGCGCGATTCCAATCGAGTTGAATTAGCAATTCGCTAAAAATGAACAAACCCGAAGTTATCATGAAATAAAAAGCCGCTTTTCTTTGGCTCCATTCCAACCGAATTAGACTAGCAATTCGTCAAAAATAAACAAACTCGAACTTATCGTGAAATCGAAAACCACTTTAAAAGGGGCGATTCCAATCGAGTTGGACTAGCAATTCCCTAAAAATGAACAGACCCGGCGTTATCATAAAATCAAAAACCACCTTTCATTGGCTCGATTCCGATCGAATTAGACGAGCAATTCACCAAAAATGAACAAACCAGAAATTATTGTGAAATCAAAAACCACTTTTCATTGGCCCGATTCCTCTCGAATTAGACTAGCAATTCGCCAAAAATGAACAAACCCGAATTTATCCTAGAATTAAAAACCACTTTTCATTGGCTCGATTCCGATCGAATTAGACTAGCATTTCGCCAAAGATGAACAAAACCGAAGTTATCGTGAACTCAGATACCACTTTTCATTGGCTCGATTCCGATCGAATTAGACTAGTAATTTGCGAAAAACAAACAAACTCTAAGTTTTCATGAAATCAAAACCCACTTTTCATTGGCTCGATTCCGATCGAATTAGACCATCGATTCGCCAAAAATGAATAAACTCGAAGTTATCATGAAACCAAAATCCACTTTTCAATGGCGCGATTCTAATCGAGTTGGACTAGCAATTCGCTAAAAATGAACAAATCCGAAGTTTCATGAAATCAAAAGCCACTTTTCATTGGCTGCATTCCAATCGAATTAGACTAGCAATTCGTCAAAAATGAACAAACTTGAAGTGATCGTGAAATCAAAAAATACATTCTGAAGGCGCGATTCCAATCGAGTTGGACTAGCAATTCGCCAAAAATGAACAAACCTGGCGTTATTATGAAATCAAAAACCACTATCATTGGCTCCATTCCAATCGAATTAGACTAGCAATTCGCCAAAAATGAACAAGCCCGAAGTTATCGGGAAATCAAAAACCACTTTTCACTGGCTCGATTCCTCTCGAATTAGACTAGCAATTCGCCAAAAACGAACAAACTCGAAGTTATCATGAAATTAAAAACCACCCTTCATTGGCTCGATTCCGATCGAATTAGACGAGCAATTCGGCAAAAATGAACAAACCTGAAATTATCCTGAAATCAAAAACCACTTTTCATTGGCTCGATTCCTCTCGAATTAGACTAGCAATTCGCCAAAAATGAACAAACCCGAAGTTATCATGAAATCAAAAACCACTTTTCATTGGCTCGATTCCTCTCGAATTAGACTAGCAATTCGCCAAAAATGAACAAACCCGAAGTTATCGTAAAATTAAAAACCACTTTTCATTAGCTCGATTCAGATCGAATTAGACTAGCATTTCGCCAAAAATGAACAAAATCGAAGTTATCGTGAAATAAGATACCACTTTTCATTGGCTCAATTCCGATCGAATTAGACTAGTAATTCGCGAAAAACGAACAAACTCCAAGTTTTGATGAAATCAAAACCCACTTTTCATTGGCTCGATTCCGATCGAATTAGACTAGCGATTCGCCAAAAATGAATAAACTCGAAGTTATCATGAAACCAAAATCCACTTTTCAATGGCGCGATTTCAATCGAGCTGGACTAGCAATTCGCTAAAAATGAACAAATCCGAAGTTTTCATGAAATCAAAAGCCACTTTTCATTGGCTCCATTCCAATCGAATTAGACTAGCAATTCGTCAAAAATGAACAAACTCGAAGTTATCGTGAAATCAAAAAACACATTCCAAAGGCGCGATTCCAATCGACTTGGACTAGCAATTCGCCAAAAATGAACAAACCCGGCGTTATCATGAAATCAAAAACCACTATTCATTGGCTCCTTTCCAATCGAATTAGACTAGCAATTCGCCAAAAACGAACAAGCCCGCAGTTATCGAGAAATCAAAAGCCACTTTTCACTGGCTCGATTCCTCTCGAATTAGACTAGCAATTCGTCAAAAACGAACAAACTCGAAGTTATCATGAAATTAAAAACCACCTTTCATTGGCTCGATTCCGATCGAATTAGACGAGCAATTCGCCAAAAATGAACAAACCCGAAATTATCCTGAAATCAAAAACCACTTTTCATTGGCTCGATTCCTCTCGAATTAGACTAGCGATTCGCCAAAAATGAACAAACCCGAAGTTATCCTAAAATTAAAAACCACTTTTCATTGGCTCGATTCCGATCAAATTAGACTAGCAATTCACCAAAAATGAAGAAAACCGAAGTTATCATGAAATCAGATACCACTTTTCATTGGCTCGATTCCGATCGAATTAGACTAGTAATTCGCGAAAAACGAACAAACTCCAAGTTTTCATGAAATCAAAACCCACTTTTCATTGGCTCGATTCCGATCGAATTAGACTAGTAATTCGCGAAAAACGAACAAACTCCAAGTTTTCATGAAATCAAAACCCACTTTTCATTGGCTCGATTCCGATCGAATTAGACTAGCAATTCGCCAAAAACGAATAAACTCGAAGTTATCATGAAATCGAAAACCCCTTTTCAATGGCGTGATTCCAATCGAGTTGGACTAGCAATTCGCTAAAAATGAACAAATTCGAAGTTTTCATGAAACCAAAAGCCACTTTTCATTGGCTCCAATCCAATCGAATTAGACTAGCAATTCGTCAAAAATGAACAAACTCGAAGTTATCATGAAATCAAAAAACACTTTCCAAAAGCACGATTCCAATAGAGTTGGACTAGCAATTCGCTAAAAATGAACAAACTCGGCGTTATCATGAAATCAAAAACCACTATTCATTGGCTCCATTCCAATCGAATTAGACTAGTAATTCGCCAAAAACGAACAAGCCCGAAGTTATCGTGAAATCAAAAATCACTTTTCATTGGCTCGATTCCTCTCGAATTAGACTAGCAATTCACCAAAAATGAATAAACCGGAAGTTATCATGAAATCAAAAACCACTTTTCAACGGCGCGATTCCAATCGAGTTGAACTAGCAATTCGCTAAAGATGAACAGAGCCCAAGTTATCATGAAATAAAAAGCCACTTTTCTTTGGCTCCATTCCAACCGAATTAGACTAGCAAATCGTCAAAAATGAACAAACTCGAAGTTATCGTGAAATCAAAAACAACTTTCCAAAGGCGCGATTCCAATCGAGTTGGACTAGCAATTCGCGAAAAATGATCAGACCCGGCGTTATCATGAAATCAAAAACCACTATTCATTGGCTCCATTCCAATCGAATTAGACTAGCAATTCGCCAAAAATGAACAAGCCCGAAGTTATCGTGAAATCAAAAACCACTTTTCATTGGCTCGATTCCGATCGGATTAGACTAGCAATTCCTGAAAAACGAACAAACTCCAAGTTTTCATGAAATCAAAACCCACTTTTCATTGGCTCGATTCCAATCGAATTAGACTAGCAATTCGCCAAAAATGAACAAACCCGATGTTATCCTAAAATTAAAAACCACTTTTCATTGGCTCGATTCCGATCGAATTAGACTAGCGTTTCGCCAAAAATGAAAAAAACCGAAGTTATCGTGAAATCAAATACCACTTTTCATTGGCTCGATTCCGATCGAATTAGACTAGTAATTCGTGAAAAACGAACAAACTCCAAGTTTTCATGAAATCAAAACCCACTTTTCATTGGCTCGATTTCAATCGAATTAGACTAGCAATTCGCCAAAAACGAATAAACTCGAAGTTATCATGAAATCAAAAACCACTTTTCATTGGCTCGATTCCGATCGAATTAGACTAGTAATTCGTGAAAAACGAACAAACTCCAAGTTTTCATGAAATCAAAACCCACTTTTCATTGGCTCGATTTCAATCGAATTAGACTAGCAATTCGCCAAAAACGAATAAACTCGAAGTTATCATGAAATCAAAAACCACTTTTCATTGGCTCGATTCCGATCGAATTAGACTAGTAATTCGTGAAAAACGAACAAACTCCAAGTTTTCATGAAATCAAAACCCACTTTTCATTGGCTCGATTTCAATCGAATTAGACTAGCAATTCGCCAAAAACGAATAAACTCGAAGTTATCATGAAATCAAAAACCACTTTTCATTGGCTCGATTCCGATCGAATTAGACTAGTAATTCGTGAAAAACGAACAAACTCCAAGTTTTCATGAAATCAAAACCCACTTTTCATTGGCTCGATTTCAATCGAATTAGACTAGCAATTCGCCAAAAACGAATAAACTCGAAGTTATCATGAAATCAAAAACCACTTTTCATTGGCTCGATTCCGATCGAATTAGACTAGTAATTCGTGAAAAACGAACAAACTCCAAGTTTTCATGAAATCAAAACCCACTTTTCATTGGCTCGATTTCAATCGAATTAGACTAGCAATTCGCCAAAAACGAATAAACTCGAAGTTATCATGAAATCAAAAACCACTTTTCATTGGCTCGATTCCGATCGAATTAGACTAGTAATTCGTGAAAAACGAACAAACTCCAAGTTTTCATGAAATCAAAACCCACTTTTCATTGGCTCGATTCCAATCGAATTAGACTAGCAATTCGCCAAAAACGAATAAACTCGAAGTTATCATGAAATCAAAAACCACTTTTCAATGGCGCGATTCCTATCGAGTTGGACTAGCAATTCGCTAAAAATGAACAAACCCGAAGTTGTCATAAAATCAAAAGCTAATTTTCATTGGCTCAATTCCAATCGAATTAGACTAGCAATTCGGCAAAAACGAACAAGCCCGAAGTTATCTTGAAATCAAAAACGACTTTCCATTGGTTCGATTCCTTTCGAATTAGACTAGCAATTCGCCAAAAAATGAACAAACCAGAAATTATCATAAAATAAAAAACCACTTTCCATTGGCTCGATTCCGATCGAATTAGACTAGCAATTCGCAAAAAATGAACAAACCCAAAATTATCATGAAATCGAAAATCACTTTTCGTTGGCTCGATTCTGATCGAATTAGACTGGTAATTCGCCAAAAATGAACAAACTCCAACTTATCATGAAATCAAAAACCACTTTTCATTGGTTCGATTCCTCTCAAATTAGACTAGCAATTCGCCAAAAACGAACAAACCCGAAGTTATCATGAAATAAAAAACCACTTTTCATTGGCTCGATTTCGATCGAATTAGACTAGCAATTAACTAAAAATGAACAAACCCGAAATTATCATGAAATCGAAAACCACTTTTCATTGGCTCGATTTCGATCGTATTAGACTAGTAATTCGCCAAAAATGAACAAACCCAAAATTATCAAGAAATCGAAATCCACTTTTCATTGGCTCGATTCCGATCGAATGAGACTAGCAATTCGCCAAAAATGAACAAACCCGAAATTATCATGAAATCGAAAACCACTTTTCATTGGCTTGATTCCGATCAAATTAGACTAGTAATTCGCTAAAAACGAACAAACTTCAACTTATCATGAAATCAAAAACCACTTTTCATTG
Source organism: Olea europaea var. sylvestris (assembly GCF_002742605.1). Taxonomy (NCBI): domain Eukaryota; kingdom Viridiplantae; phylum Streptophyta; class Magnoliopsida; order Lamiales; family Oleaceae; genus Olea; species Olea europaea. The sequence goes on from NW_019229751.1 coordinate 200,961, forward strand.
GTTCGATTCCTCTCGAATTAGACTGGCAATTAGCCAAAAATGAACAACCCCGAAGTTATCATGAAATAAAAAACCACTTTTCATTGGCTCGATTCCGATCGAATTAGACTAGCAATTCGCCAAAAATGAACTAACCCGAAATTATCTTGAAATTCAAAACCACTTTTCATTGGCTCGATTTCAATCGAATTAGACTAGTAATTCGCCAAAAATGAACAAACTCCAACTTATCATAAAATCAAAAACCACTTTTCATTGGCTCAAATCCGATCGCGAATTAACCCCGAAGTTATCATGAAATCAAAAACCACTTTTCAATGGCGCGATTCCAATCGAGTTGGACTAGCAATTCGCCAAAAATGAATAAACCCGAAGTTATCATGAAATCAGAAACCACTTTTCAATGGCACGATTTCAATCGAGTCGGACTAGCAATTCGCCAAAAACGAACAAACCCGAAGTTATCATGAAATCAAAAACCACTTTTCATTGTCTCGATTCCTCTCGAATTAGACTAGCAATTCGCCAAAAACTTACAAACCCGAAGTTATCATGAAATCAAAAACCACCTTTCATTGGCTCGATTCCGATCGAATTGGACGAGCAATTTACCAAAAATGAACAAACCCGAAATTATCGTGAAATAAAAAACCACTTTTCATTGGCTCGATTCCTCTCGAATTAGACTAGCAATTCACCAAAAATGAACAAACCCGAAGTTATCCTAAAATTAAAATCCACTTTTCATTGGCTCGATTCCGATCGAATTAGACTAGCATTTCGCCAAAAATGAACAAAACCGAAGTTATCGTGAAATCAGATACCACTTTTCATTGGCTCGATTCCGATCGAATTAGACTAGTAATTCGCGAAAAACGAATTAGACTAGTAATTCGCGAAAAACGAACAAACTCCAAGTTTTCATGAAATCAAAACCCACTTTTCAATGCCGCGATTCCAATCGAGTTGGACTAGCAATTCACTTAAAACGAACAAACCCGAAGTTGTCCTGAAATCAAAAACATATTTTCATTGGCTCCATTCCAATTGAATTAGACTGGCAATTCGCCAAAAACCAACGTACCCGAAGTTATCATGAAATCAAAAACCACTTTTCATAGGCTCGATTACAATCGAGATAGACTAGCAATTCGACAAAAATTAACAAATCTGAAGTTATCATGAAATCAAAAATAAATTTTCAATGGCATGATTCCAATCGAGTTGGACTAGCAATTCGCTAAAAATGAACAAACTCGAAGTTATCATGAAATCAAAAACCACATTTCATTGGCTCCATTCCAATCGAATTAGACTGGCGATTCGCCAAAAATGAACAAGCCCGAAGTTATCGTGAAATCAAAAACCACTTTTCATTGGTTCGATTCCGATCGAATGAGACTAGCAATTCGCCAAAAATGAACAAACCCGAAATTATCATAAAATCAAAAACCACTTTTCATTGCCTTGATTACGATCGAATTAGACTAGCAATTCGCTAAAAACGAACAAACTTCAACTTATCATGAAATCAAAAACCACTTTTCATTGGTTCGATTCCTCTCGAATTAGACTAGCAATTCGCCAAAAATGAATAAACCCGAAGTTATCATGAAATCAAAAACCACTTTTCAGTGGCGCGATTCCAATTGAGTTGGACTAGCAATTTGCTAAAAACGAACAAACCCGAAGTTCTCATGAAATCAAAATCCATTTTTCATTGTCTCCATTTCAATCGAATTAGACTAGCAATTCGTCAAAAATGAACAAGCCCGAAGATATCGTGAAATCAAAAACAACTTTTCATTGGCTCGATTCCTCTCGAATTAGACTAGCAATTCGCCAAAAACGAACATACTGGAAGTTATCATGAAATCAAAAACCACTTTTCAATGGCGCGATTCCAGTTGAGTTGGACTAGCAATTTGCTAAAAAGTAAAAAACCCGAAGTTATCATGAAATCAAAAACCACTTTTCATTGGCTCCATTCCAATCGAATTACACTAGCATTTTGCCAAAAATGAACATATCCGAAGTTATCATGAAATCAAAAATCACTTTTCATTAGCTCAATTCCGGTCAAATTAGACTAGCAATTCGCCAAAAACGAATAAACCCAAAGTTATCATGAAATGAAAAACCACTTTTCAATGGCGCGATTCCAATCGAGGTTGACCAGCAATTCGCTAAAAACGGAGAAACTCGGAGTTAACATGAAATCAAAATCCACTTTTCATTGGCTCCATTTAAATGGGTTTAGACTAGCAATTCGCCAAAAACGAATAAGCCCGAAGATATCGTGAAATCAAAAAAACCTTTTCATTGGCTCGAATCCTCTCGAATTAGACTAGCAATTCGCCAAAAATGAACAAACTCGAAGTTATCTTGAAATCGAAAACAACTTTCATTGGCTCGATTTTGATCGAATTAGACTAGCATTTCGCCAAAAATGAACAAACCCAAAGTTATCGTGAAATCAAAAACCACTTTCATTGGCTCGATTCTGATCGAATTAGACTAGCAATTCGCAAAAAGTGAACAAACCCGAAGTTATCATGAAATCGAAAACCACTTTTCATTAGCTCGATTCCGATCGAATTAGACTAGCAATTCACCAAAAATGAATAAACCCGAAGTTATCTCGAAACCAAAAACCACTTTTCAATGGCGCGATTCCAATCGGGTTGAACTAGCAATTCGCTAAAATGAACAAACCCGAAGTTATCATGAAATAAAAGGCCACTTTTCATTTGCTCCATTCCAATCGAATTAGACTAGCAATTCGCCAAAAAGAACAAGCCCGAAGTTATCGTGAAATCAAAAACCACTTTTCATTGGCTCAATTTCTCTCGAATTAGACTAGCAATTCGTCAAAAATGAACGAACCTGAAGTTATCGTTAAATCGAAAACCACTTTTCAATGGTGCGATTCCAATTTAGTTGGAGTAGCAATTCGCTAAAAATGAACAAACCCGAAGTTATCATGAAATCAAAAGTCACTTTTCATTGGCTCCATTCCAATCGAGTTAGACAAGCAATTCCCCAAAAACAAACAAGCCCAAAGTTATCCTGAAATAAAAAAACCACTTTTCATTGGCTTGATTCCGATCGAAGTAGACTAGCATTTCGCCAAAAATGAACAAAACCGAAGTTATGGTGAAATTAGACACCACTTTCCATTGGCCCGATTTCGATCGAATTAGACTAGTAATTCGCAAAAAACGAACAGACTCCAAGGGCTCGATTCCGATCCAATTAGACTAGCAATTCGCCAAAAACGAGCAAACCCAAAGTTATCATGAAATCGAAAACTACTTTTCATTGGCTCGATTCCGATCGAGTTAGACTAGCAATTCGCCAAAAATGAATAAACCCGAAGTTATCATGAAACCAAAAACCACTTTTCAATGGCACGATTCCAATCGAGTTGAACTAGCAATTCGCTAAAAATGAACAAACCCGAAGTTATCGTGAAATCGAAAGCCACTTTTCATTGGCTCGATTCCAATCGAATTAGTCCAGCAATTCGCCAATAACAAACAAATTCGAAGTTATCATGAAATCAAAAACCACTTTTCAAAGGCGCATTTCCAATCAGGTTGGACAAGCAATTCACTAAAAATGAACAAACCCGAAGTTATCTTGAAATCAAAAATCACTTTCCATTGGCTCCATTCCAATCGAATTAGACTAGCAATTCGCCAAAAATGAACATACCCGAAGTTATCATGAAATCAAAAACCACTTTTCAATGGCGCGATTCCAGTTGAGTTGGACTAGCAATTTGCTAAAAAGTAACAAACCCGAAGTTATCATGAAATCAAAAACCACTGTTCATTGGCTCCATTCCAATCGAATTAGACTAGCAATTCGCCAAAAACGAACAAGCCTGAAGTTATCTTGAAATCAAAAACCACTTTTCATTGACTTGATTCATCTTGAATTGACTAGCAATTCGCCAAAAACGAACAAACTCGAAGTTATCATGAAATCAAAAAACCACTTTTCATTGGCTCGATTCCGATCGAATTAGACTAGCATATCGCCAAAAATGAACAAACCCGAAGTTATCTTGAAATCAAAAAACCACTTTTCATTGGCTCGATTCCGATCGAATTAGACTAGTATTTCGCGAAAAATGAACAAAATCGAAGTTATCGTGAAATCAGAAACCACTTTTCAATGGCTCGATTCCAATCGAATTAGACTAGCAATTCGCTAAAAATGAACAAACCCGAAGTTATCCTGAAATCAAAAACCACTTTTCAGTGGATTGATTCAGATCGAATTAGACTAGCATTTCGCCAAAAATTAACAAAACCGAAGTTATCGTGAAATCAAAAACCACTTTTCATTGGCTCGATTCCGATCGAACAAGACTAGTAATTCGCCAAAAACGAACAAACTCCAAGTTATCGTGAAATCGAAAACCACTTTTCATTGGCTCGATTCCGATCGAATTAGACTAGCAATTCGCCAAAAATTAAAAAACCCGAACTTATCATTAAATCAAAAACCACTTTTCAATGGCGCGATTCCAATTTAGTTGGACTAGCAATTCGCTAAAAAAAAACAAACCCGGAGCTATCATAGAATCAAAAACAACTATTCATTGGGTCCATTCCAATCGAATTAGACTAGCAATTCGCCAAAAAGGAACAAGCCCGAAGTTATCGTGAAATCAAAAACCACTTTTCATTCGCTCGATTCCTCTTGAATTAGACTAGCAATTCACCAAAAGCGAACAAACCCGAAGTTATCCTGAAATCAAAAACCACTTTTCATTGGCTCGATTCCGATCGAATTAGACTAGCATTTCGCCAAAAATGAACAAAACCGAAGTTATCATGAAATCAGAAACCACTTTTCATTGGCTCGATTCTGATCGAATTAGACTAGTAATTCGCCAAAAACGAACAAACTCCAAGTTATCATGAAATCAAAAAACCACTTTTCAAGGGCGCGATTCCAATTGAGTTGGACAAGCAATTCGTTAAAAATGAGCAAACACGAAGTTATCATGAAATCAAAAGCTACTTTTCATTGGTTCCATTCCAATCGACTTAGACTAGCAATTCACCAAAAACGAACATACCCGAAGTTATCATGAAATCAAAAGTCACTTTTCATTGGCTCGATTCCAATCGAATTAGACTAGGAATTCCCGAAAAATGAACAAACCCGAAGTTATCATGAAATCAAAAACCACTTTTTAATGGCGCGATTCCAATCGAGTTGGACAAGCAATTCGCTAAAAATGAGCAAACCCAAAGTTATCATGGAATCAAAAGCTACTTTTCATTGGCTCCATTCCAATCGAATTAGACTAGCAATTCGTAAAAACAAACATACCCGAAGTTATCATGTAATCAAATACCACTTTTCATTGGCTCGATTCCAATCGAGATAGACTAGCAATTCGCCAAAAATTAACAAATCTGAAGTTATCATGAAATCAAAAACCACTTTTCAATGGCGCGATTCCAATCGAGTTGGACTAGAAATTCGCTAAAAGGGAACAAACCCGAAGTTATCATAAAATCAAAAACCACTTTTCATTGGCTCCATTCCAATCGAATTAAACTAGCAATTCGCCAAAAACGAACAAGCCCGAAGTTATCTTGAAATCAAAAACCACTTTTCACTGGTTTAATTCCTCTCGAATTAGACTAGCAATTCGCCCAAAACGAACAAACCTGAAGTTATCATGAAATTAAAAACCACTTTTCATTGGCTCGATTCCGATCGAATTAGACTAGCAATTCGCCAAAAATGAACAAACCCGAAATAATCATGAAATCGAAAAACACTTTTCATTGGCTCGATTCCGATCGAATTAGACTAGTAATTCGCCAAAAATGAACAAACTCCAACTTATCATGAAATCAAAAATCACTTTTCATTGGCTCGATTCTGATCGAATTAGACTAGCAATTCACCAAAAACGAATAAACCCGAAGTTATCATGAAATCAAAAACCACTTTTCAGTGGCGCGATTCCAATTGAGTTAGACTAGCAATTCGGTAAAAACGAACAAACCCGAAGTAATCATGAAATCAAAATCCACTTTTCATTGGCTCCATTTCTATCGAATTAGACTAGCAATTCGCCAAAAACGAACAAGCCCGAAGATATCGTGAATCCAATAACAACTTTTCATTGGCTCGATTCCTCTTGAATTAGACTAGCAAATCGCCAAAAACGAACAAATCCGAAGTTATCATGAAATCAAAAAACTACTTTTCATTGGCTCAATTCCGATCGAAGTAGACTCGCATTTCGCCAAGAATGAACAAAATCGAAGTTATCGTGAAATCAGACACCACTTTCCATTGGCTCGATTCCGATCGAATTAGACTAGTAATTCGAGAAAAACGAACAGACTCCAAGTTTTCATGAAATAAAAAACCACCTTTCATTGGCTCGATTCCGATCGAATTAGACTAGTAATTCGCCAAAAACGAACAAACTCGAAGTTATCATGAAATCAAAAATCACTTTTCATTGGCTAGATTCCGATCGAATTAGACTAGCAATTCGCCAAAAATGAACAAACACGAAATTATCATGAAATCGAAAACCACTTTTCATTGGCTCGATCCCGATCAAATTAGACTAGTAATTCACCAAAAACGAACAAAGTCCAACATATCATGAAATCAAAAACCACTTTTCATTGGCTCAATTCCGATTGAATTAGACTGGCAATTCGCCAAAAATGAATAAACCCGAAGTTATCGTGAAATCAAAAACCACTTTTCATTGGCACCATTCCAATCGAATTAGACAAGCAATTCGCCAAAAATGAACAAACTCGAAGTTATCATGAAATCAAAAAACGCTTTCCCAAGGAGCGATTCCGATCGAGTTGGACTAGTAATTTCCTAAAAATGAACAAACCTGGCGTTGTCATGAAATCAAAAACCACTATTCATTGGCTCCATTCCAATCGAATTAGACTAGCAATTCGCCAAAAACGAACAAGCCCGAAGATATCGTGAATTCAAAAACAACTTTTCATTGGCTCGATTCCTCTCGAATTAGACTAGCAATTCGCCAAAAATGAACAAACCCGAAGTTATCTTGAAATTAAAAACCACCTTTCATTGGCTCGATTCCGATCGAATTAGACTAGCAATTCGCCAAAAACGAACAAGCCCGAAGATATCGTGAATTCAAAAACAACTTTTCATTGGCTCGATTCCTCTCGAATTAGACTAGCAATTCGCCAAAAATGAACAAACCCGAAGTTATCTTGAAATTAAAAACCACCTTTCATTGGCTCGATTCCGATCGAATTAGACTAGCAATTCGCCAAAAATAAACAAACCCGAAGTTATCATTAAATCGAAAACCACTTTTCATTGGCTCGATTCCGATCGAATTAGACTAGTAATTCGCCAAAATGAACAAACTCCAAGTTATCATGTAATCAAAAACCACTTTTCACTGGCTCGATTCCGATCGAATTAGACTAGCAATTCGACAAAAATGAATAAATTCGAAGTTATTGTGAAATCAAAAACCACTTTTCAATGGCGCGATTCCAATCGAGTTGAACTAGCAATTCGCTAAAAATGAACAAATCCGAAGTTATAATGAAATAAAAAGCCACCTTTCATTGGCACCATTCCAATCGAATTAGACTAGCAATTTGCCAAAAATGAACAAACTCGAAGTTATCATGAAATCAAAAAACAATTTCCCAAGGCGCGATTCCAATCGAGTTGGACTAGCAATTCGCTAAAAATGAACAAACCCGGCGTTGTCATGAAATCAAAAACCACTGTTCATTGGCTCCATTCCAATCGAATTAGACTAGCAATTCGCCAAAAACGAACAAGCCCGAAGATATCGTGAATTCAAAAACAACTTTTCATTGGCTCGATTCCTCTCGAATTAGACTAGCAATTCGCCAAAAACGAACAAGCCCGAAGATATCGTGAATTCAAAAACAACTTTTCATTGGCTCGATTCCTCTCGAATTAGACTAGCAATTAGCCAAAAACGAACAAACCCGAAGTTATCTTGAAATAAAAAAACACCATTCATTGGCTCGATTCCGATCGAATTAGACTAGCAATTCGCCAAAAATAAACAAACCCGAAGTTATCATGAAATCGAAAATCACTTTTCATTGGCTCGATTCCGATCGAATTAGACTAGTAATTCGCCAAAAATGAACAAACTCCAAGTTATCATGTAATCAAAAAGCACTTTTCATTGGCTTGATTCCGATCGAATTAGACGAGCGATTTGCCAAAAATGAATAAACCTGAAGTTATAATGAAATCAAAAACCACTTTTCAATAGCGCGATTCCAATCGAGTTGAACTAGCAATTCGCTAAAAATGAACAAATCCGAAGTTATCATGAAATAAAAAGCCACTTTTCACCGGTACCATTCCAATCGAATTAGACTAGCAATTCGTCCAAAATGAACAAACACGAAGTTATCATAAAATCAAAAAATACTTTCCAAAGGCGCGATTCCAATCGAGTTGGACTAGCAATTCGCCAAAAATGAACAAACCCGGCGCTACCATGAAATCGGAAACCACTATTCGTTGGCTCCATTCCAATCGAATTACACTAGCAATTCGCCAAAAACGAACAAGCCCGAAGTTATCATGAAATTAAAAATCACTTTTCATTGGCTCGATTCCTCTCGAATTAGACTAGCAATTTGCCAAAAACGAACAAACCCAAAGTCATCCTGAAATTAAAAACCACTTTTCATTGGCTCGATTCCGATCGAATTAGACTAGCATTTCGCCAAAAATGAACAAAATCGAAGTTATCATGAAATCAGATACCACTTTTCATTGGCTCGATTCCGATCGAATTAGACTACTAATTCGTGAAAAACGAACAAACTCCAAGTTTTCTTGAAATCAAAAACCACTTTTCATTGGCTCGATTCCGATCGAATTAGACTAGCAATTCGCCAAAAATGAATAAACTCGAAGTTATCATGAAATCAAAAACCACTTTTCAATGGAGCGATTCCAATTGAGTTGGACAAGCAATTCGCTAAAAAAGAACAAATCCGAAGTTTTCATGAAATCAAAAGCCACTTTTCATTGGCACCATTCCAATGGAATTAGACTAGCAATTCGCCAAAACTGAACAATCTCGAAGTTATCGTGAAATCAGAAATCACTTTTCATTGGCTCGATTTCTCTCGAATTAGACTAGCAATTCGCCAAAAACAAACAAACTGGAAGTTTTCATGAAATCAAAAACCAATTTTCATTGGTTCGATTCCGATCGAATTAGACTAGCAGTTCGCCAAAAATGAACAAGCCCAAAGTTATCATGAAATCGAAAACCACTTTTCGTTGGCTCGATTTCTATCGAATTGGACTAGTAATTCGCCAAAAACTACCAAACTCCAAGTTATCATGAAATCAAAAATCACTTTTCATTGGCTCGATTCCGATCAAATTAGACTAGCAATTTTCCAAAAACGAATGAACCCGAAGTTATAATGAAATCAAAAACCACTTTTCAATGGCGCGATTCCAATTGAGTTGGACTAGCAATTCGCTAAAAATGAACAAACCCGAAGTTATCATGAAATCAAAAGCCACTTTTCATTGGCTGCATTCCAATCGAATTAGACTAACAATTCGCCAAAAATGAACATACCCGAAGTTATCATGAAATTAAAAACCACTTTTCATTGGCTCAATTCCAATCGAATTAGACTAGCAATTCGCCAAAAACGAACAAACCTGAAGTTATCATGAAATCAAAAACCACTTTTCAATGGTGTGATTCCAATCAAGTTGGACTAGCAATTTGCTAAAAACGAACAAACTTGAAGTTGTCATGAAATCAACAACCAATTTTCATTGGCTCCATTCCAATCGAACTAGACTAGCAATTCGCCAAAAATGAACATACCCGAAGTTATCATGAAATCAAAAACCACGTTTCATTGGCTCGATTCCAATCGAGATAGACTAGCAATTCGCCAAAAATAAACAAATCTGAAGTTATCATGAAATCAAAAACCACTTTTCAATGGCGCGATTCCAATCTAGTCGGACTAGCAATTCTCTAGAAATGGAGAAACCCGGAGTTATCATGAAATCAAAATCCAATTTTTAGTGGCTCCATTTCAATTGATTTAGACTAGCAATTCGCCAAAAACGAACAAGCCCGAAGATATCGTGAAATCAAAAACAACTTTTCATTGGCTCGATTTCCCTCGAATTAGACTAGCAATTCACCAAAAACGACCATACCCGAAGTTATCATGAAATCAAAAACAACCTTTCATTGGCTCGATACCGATCGAATTAGACTAGCAACCATGAAATCAAAAACCACTTTTCAATGGCGCGATTCCAATCGGGTTAGGCTAGCAATTCGGTAAAAAGTAACAAACCCGAAGTTATCATGAAATCAAAAACCACTTTTCATTGGCTCCATTCCAATCGAATTAGACTAGGAATTTGCCAAAAATGAACATACCCGAATTTATCATGAAATCAAAAACCACCTTTCATTGGCTCAATTCCAATTGAATTAGACTAGCAATTCGCCAAAAACAAACAAACCCGAAGTTATCGTGAAATCAAAAACAACTTTTCATTGGCTCTATTCCTCTCGAATTAGACTAGCAATTCGCCAAAAATGAACAAACCCGAAGTTATCATGAAATCAAAAACCACCCTTCATTGGATCGATTTCTCTTGAATTAGACTAGCAATTTGCCAAAAACGAACAAACTCCAACTTATCATGAAATCAAAAACCACTTTTCATCGGCTCGATTCCGATCGAATTAGACTAGCAATTCGCCAAAAACGAATAAGCCCGATGTTATCTTGAAATCAAAAACCACTTTTCAATGGCGCGATTCCAATTGAGTTGGACTAGCAATTCGCTAAAAATGAACAAACCCGAAGTTATCATGAAATCAAAAACCACTTTTCATTAGCTCCATTCCAACCGCACTAGACTAGCAATTCGCCAAAAATGAACAAGCCGAAGTTATGGTGAAAACAAAAACCACTTTTCATTGGTTCCATTCCTCTCGAATTAGATTTGCAATTCGCCAAAAATGAACAAACCCGAAGTTATCATGAAATAAAAACCACTTTTCATTGGCTCGATTCCAATCGAATTAGACTAGCAATTCGCCAAAAAAAACAAAGCCGATGTTTTCAAGAAATCAAAATCCACTTTTCATTGGCTCAATTCCATTCGAATTGGACTAGTAATTCGCCAAAAATGAACAAACTCGAAGTTATCATGAAATTAAAAATCGCTTTTCATTGGCTCGATTCTGATCGAATTAGACTAGCAATTCGCCAAAATCGAACAAACCCAAAGTTATCATGAAATCAAAAACCATTTTTCATTGGCGTGATTCCAATTGAGTTAGACTAGCAGTTTGCCAAAAATGAACAAACCCGAAGTTATCATGAAATCAAAATCCACTTTTCATTGGATCAATTCCAATCGAATTAGACTAGAAATTTGCCAAAAATGAATAAACCCGAAGTTATCATGAAAACAAAAACCCCTTTTCATTGGCTCGATTCCTCTCGAATTAGACTAGCAATTTGCCAAAAACGAACAAACCTGAAGTTGCCATGAAATCAAAAACCACTTTTCATTGGCGATTCCAACCGAATTAGACGAGAAATTCGTCAAAAACGAACAAACCCGAAGTTGTCATGAAATCGAAAACAACTTTCCATTGGCTCGATTCCTCTCGAATTAGACTAGCAATTCAAAAAAACAAATAAACAGGAAGTTATCATGAAATCAAAAACCACTTTTCATTGGCTTGATTCCGATCGAATTAGACTAGCAATTAGCTAAAAATGAACTAACCCAAAGTTTTCACGAAATCGAAATCCACTTTTCATTGGTGCGATTCCAATTGAGTTAGACTAGCAGTTTGCCAAAAATGAACAAACGCAAAGTTATCATGAAATCAAAGCCCACTTTTCATTAGCTCGATTCCAATCTAGTTAGACAAGCAATTCGCCAAAAATGGACAAACCTGAAGTTATCATGAAATCAGAAATCACTTTTCATTGGCTTGATTCAGATTGAATTATACAAGCAATTCGCCAAAAATGAACAAACTCGAAATTACCATGAAATCAAAAACCACTTTTCATTGGCTCGATTCCAATCGAGTTACACTAGAAATTCGCCAAAAACGAACAAGCTCGAAGTTATCTTGAAATCAAAAACCACTTTTCGTTGGCTCGATTACACACGAATTAGACTAGTAATTCGCCAAAAATAAACAAACCTGAAGTTATCATGAAATCAAAAATCAATTTCCATTAGCTCGATTTTGATCGAATTAGACAAGCAATTCACCAAAAATGAACAAACCCGAAGTTATCATGAAATCGAAAACCACCTTTTATTGGCTCGATTCCGATCGAATTAGACTAGTAATTCGCCAAAAACGAACAAACTCCAAATTATCATGAAATCAAAAACCACTTTTCATTGGCTCGATTCCGATCGAATTAGACTAGTAATTCGCCAAAAACGAACAAACTCCAAATTATCATGAAATCAAAAACCACTTTTCATTGGCTCGATTCCGATCGAATTAGACTAGCAATTCGCCAAAAAGGAATAAACACGAAGTTATCATGAAATCAAAAACCACTTTTCAATGGCGCGATTCCAATTGAGTTGGACTTGCAATTCGCTAAAAATGAACGAACCGGAAGTTATGATGAAATCAAAAACCACTTTTCATTGGCTCCATTCTAATCGAATTAGACTAGCAATTCGCCAAAAACGAACAAACCCGAAGTTATCATGAGATCAAAAACCACTTTTCATTGGCTCAATTCCAATCGAGATAGACTAGCAATTCGCCAAAAATAAACAAATCTGAACTTATCATGAAATCAAAAACCACTTTTCAGTGGCGCGATTCCAATCGAGTTGGACTAGAAATTCACTAAAAACGAGCAAACCCGAAGTTATCATGAAATCAAAAGCCACTTTTCATTAGCTCCATTCCAATCGAATTAGACTAGCAATTCGTCAAAAACGAACATACCAAAAGTTATCATGAAATCAAAAACCACTTTTCATTGGCTCGATTCAAATCGAATTATACCGGCAATTCGCCAAAAATGCACAATCCCGAAGTTATCATGAAATCAAAAACCACTTTTCAATTGCGCGATTCCAATCGAGTTGGACTAGCAATTCGCTAAAAACGAACAAGCCCGAAGTTGTCATGAAATCAAAAACCAATTTTCATTGGCTCCATTCCAGTCGATTTAGACTAGCAATTTGCCAAAAACTAACACACCCGAAGTTATCATGAAATCAAAAACCACTTTTCATTGGATCGATTCCAATCGAGATAGACTAGCAATTCGCCAAAAATTAACAAATCTGAAGTTATCATGAAATCAAAAACCACTTTTCAATGGCGCGATTCCAATCGAGTTGGACTAGCAATTTGCTAAATGAACAAACCCGAAGTTATCATGAAATCAAAAACAACTTTTCATTGGCTCCATTCCAATCGAATTAGACTAGCAATTCGCCAAAAATGAACAAGCCCGAAGTTATCGTGAAATCAAAAACTACTTTTCATTGGTTCGATTCTTCTCGAATTACATTAGCAATTCACCAAAAACGAACAAACCCGAAGTTATCACGAAATAAAAAACCACTTTTCATTGGCTCAATTCCAATCGAATTAGACAAGCAACACGCCAAAAATGAACAAACTCGAAATTATCGTGAAATCGAAAGCCACTTTTCATTGGCTCGATTCCGATCGAATTAGAGTATTAATTCACCAAAAACGAACAAACTCCAACTTATCATGAAATCAAAAATCACTTTTCATTGGCTCGATTCCAATGGAATTAGACTAGCAATTCGCCAAAAACGAATACACCCAAAGTTATCATGAAATCAAAAACCGCTTTCCAATGGCGCGATTCTAATCGAGTTGGACTAGCAATTCGCTAAAAATGAGCAAACCCAAAGTTATCATGAATTCAAAATCACCTTTTCGTTGGCTCCATTTCAATCGAATTAGACTAGCAATTCGTCAAAAACGAACAAGCCCGAAGATATCGTGAAATCAAAAACAACTTTTTATTGGCTCGATTCCTCTCGAATTAGACTAGCAATTCGCCAAAAACGAACAAACCCGAAGTTATCATGAAATCAAAAACCACCTTTCATTGACTCGATTCCGATCGAATTAGACTAGCAATTCGCCAAAAATGAACAAACACGAAGTTATCATGAAATCGAAAACTACTTTTCATTGGCTCGATTCCGATCGAATTAGACTCGTAATTCCCCAAAAACGAACAAACTCCAAGTTATCATGAAATCAAAAGCCACTTTTTATAGGCTCGATTTCGATCGAATTACACTAGCAATTCGCCAAAAATGAATAAACCCGAGGTTATCATGAAATCAAAAACCACTTTTCAATGGCGCGATTCCAATCGAGCTGAACTAGCAATTCGCTAAAAATGAACAAATCCGAAGTTATCATGAAATAAAAAGCCAATTTTCATTGGCTCCATCCCAATCGAATTAGACTAGCAATTCGTCAAAAACGAACAAACTCGAAGTTATCATGAAATCAAAAAACACTTTTCAAAGGCGCGATTCCAATCGAGTAGGATTAGCAATTCGCTAAAAATGAACAAACTCGGCGTTATCATGCAATCAAAAACCATTATTCATTGGCAAACGAACAAGCACGAAGTTATCGTGAAATCAAAAACCACTTTTCATTGGCTAAATTCCTCTCGAATTAGACTAGCAATTTGACAAAAATGAACAAACCCGAAGTTATCCTGAAATAAAAAACAACTTTTCATTGGCTCGATTCCAATCGAATTCGACTAGCATTTCGCCAAAAATGAACAAAACCGAAGTTATCTTGAAATCAGATACCACTTTTCATTGGCTCGATTCCGATCGAATTAGACTAGTAATTCGCGAAAAATGAACAAACTCCAAGTTTTCATGAAATCAAAAACCGCTTTTCATTGGCTCGATTCCGATCGAATTAGACTAGCAATTCGCCAAAAACGAATAAACTCGAAGTTATCATGAAATCAAAAACCATTTTTCAATGGCACGAGTCCAATCGAGTTGGACTAGCAATTCACTAAAAATGAACAAATCCGAAGTTTTCATGAAATCAAAAGCCACTTTTCATTGGCTCCAGTCCAATCGAATTAGACTAGCACTTCGCCAAACCCGAACAAGCCCGAAGTTATCGTGAAATCAAAATTCACTTTTCATTGGCTCGATTTCTCTCGAATTAGACTAGCAATTCGCCAAAAACGAACAAACCCGAAGTTTTCATGAAATCAAAAACCACTTTTCATTGACTCAATTCCGATCGAATTAGACTAGCAATTCGCCAAAAATGAACAAATCCAAAGTTATCATGAAATTGAAAACCACTTTTCATTGGCTCGATTCCGATCGAACTAGACTAGTAATTTGCCAAAAACGAACAAACTCCAAGTATCAGGAAATCAAAAACCACTTTTCAATTGCGCGATTCCAATGGAGTTGGACAAGCAATTCACTAAAAATGAACAAACCCAAAGTTGTCATGAAATCAAACACCAATTTTCATTGGCTCCATTCCAATCGAATTAGACTAGCAATTCGCCAAAAACTAACATACCCGAAGTTATAATGAAATCAAAAACCACTTTTCATTGGCTCGATTCCAATCGAGATAGACTCGTAATTCGCCAAAAATTAACAAATCTGAAGTTATCATGAAATCAAAAATCACTTTTCAATGGCGCGATTCCAATCGGGTTGGACTAGCAATTCGCTAAAAACGAACAAACCCGAAGTTATTATGAAATCAAAAACCACTTTTCATTGGCTCCATTCCAATCGAATTAGACTAGCAATTCGCCAAAAACGAACAAGGCCGAAGTTATTGTGAAATCAAAAACCACTTTTCATTGGTTCGATTCCTCTTGAATTAGACTAGCAATCCACCAAAAAGGAAAAAACCTAAAGTTATCATGAAATAAAAAACCACTTTTCATTGGCTCGATTCCGATCGAATTAGACTAGCAATTCGCCAAAAAATGAACCAACCCAAAATTATCATGAAATCGAAAACCACTTTTCATAGGCTCGATTCCGATCGAATTTGACTAGTGACTCACCAAAAACGAACAAACTCCAACCTATCATGAAATCATAAACACCTTTTCAATGGCTCGATTCCGATTGAATTAGACTAGCAATTCGCCAAAAACGAATAAACCCGAAGTTATCATGAAATGAAAAACCCCTTTCCAATGGTACGATTCCAATCTAGTTGGACTAGCAATTCGCTAAAAACGTGCAAACCCGAAGTTATCATGAAATCAAAATCCACTTTTCATTGGCTCCATTTCAATCGAATTAGACTAGCAATCCGCCAAAAACGAACAAGCTCAATGATATCGTGAAATCAAAAACAACTTTTCATTGGCCCGATTCCTCCCGAATTAGACTAGCAATTCGCCAAAAATGAACAAACCCTAAGTTATTATGAAATCAAAAACCACCTTTCATTGGCTCGATTCCAATCTAATTAGACTAGCAATTCGCCAAAAATGAAAAAATCGAAGTTACCATGAAATCAGATACCACTTTTCATTGACTTAATTCAGATCGAATTAGACTAGTAATTCGCGAAAAATGAACAAACTCCAAGTTTTCATGAAATCAAAAACCACTTTTCATTGGTTCGATTCCTCTCGAATTAGACTAGCAATTCGCAAAACACGAACTAACCCGAAGTTACCATGAAATAAAAAACCATTTTCATTAGCTCGATTCCGATTGAATTAGACTAGCAATTCGCCAAAAATGAGCAAACCCGAAATTATCATGAAATCGAAAACCACTTTTCATTGGCTCAATTCGATCGAATTAGACTAGTAATTCGCCAAAAACGAACAAACTCTAACTTATCATGAAATCAAAAACTACTTTTCACTAGCTCGATTCCGATCGAATTAGACTAGTAATTTGCCAAAAATGAATAAAGCCGAAGTTATCATGAAATCAAAAACCAATTTCCAATGGCGCGATTCTAATCGAGTTGGACTAGCAATTCGCTAAAAATGAACAATTCCGAAGTTTTCATGAAATCAAAATCCACCTTTCAATGGTGCGATTCCAATTGAGTTGGACTAGCAATTCGCTAAAAACGAACAAACCCGAAGTTATCATGGAATCAAAATCCACTTTTCATTGGCTCCATTTCAATCAAATTAGACTAGCAATTCGCCAAAAATGAACAAGCTCGAAGATATTGTGAAATCAAAAAAAACATTTCATTAGCTCGTTTCCTCTCGAATTAGACTAGCAATTCGCAAAAAATGAACAAACCCGAAGTTATCATGAAATCGAAAACCACTTTTCA